>NC_089788.1:75607719-75660219 GCF_040412425.1 Macrobrachium rosenbergii | reverse complement strand
GTTGTAACATTTCACTGTAATGTTCATTCATTTTAATATTCATGAGAACGTTCTTCATTATAATGTTCATCATTATAACATTGATTCATTATGAGATTCATTGTAACATTGATTCATTGTGAGATTCATAATAACATTGATTCAGTATGATATTCATTATAACATTCATTCATCGTAGCATTCATTATAATATACATTCATCATAACATTCATTATAATATGCATTCATCATAACATTCATTTTAACATTCATTATATAACGTGCATTCATTATGACATTCATTATAACATGCACTCATGACAACATTCATTATAACATGCATTCGTCATAACATTCAATATAGCATGCATTCATCATATGATTCATTACAACATGCATTCATTATAACATTATAACATGCATTCATTATAATATAACATGCATTCATGATAACATTCATTATAACGTGCATTCATCATAGCATTCGTTATAACATGCATTCATTATAACATACATTCATTATAACATGCATTCATGATAACATTCATTATATAACATGCATTCGTTATAACATTCATTATAATATGCACTCATGACAACATTCATTATATCATGCGTTCATGATAACATTCATTATATAACATGCATTCATTATAACATGCACTCGTGACAACATTCATTATAACATGCATTCATAATAACATTCATTATATAATATGCATTCATTATGACATTCATTATAACATGTACTCATGACAACATTCATTATAACATGCACTCATGACAACATTCATTATAACATGCATTCATGATAACATTCATTATATAACATGCATTCATTATGACATTCCTTATAACACGCATTAATCACAACATGCATTCATCATAATGTTCATTATACCCAAACAAAACCACCATTCCACGCAACGAAAAAACCTCTTCTATACTCCACCCCACCCCCAAAAAAAGTCGAAACAAACAGCATTACACGAAATCAGCAGTAATGGTTACCAAGTAAACAGAAGTAGCGAGGGTATAATAACAATTGGATAACAGGGGTGGAAGGGAAAGAACGAATAATTATTGTCCCAAACACGAGAACAGAGAACAATTGAACGTTCAAAATCCCAGACGTTGGATCAGTAATTCTGGAGGAGAGAGAGAGAGAGAGAGAGAGAGAGAGAGAGAGAGAGAGAGAGTGGATGGAGAAATCTGCGAGTGATTTCGGTTGTATTGCTCGTACAAGGGTGAGGGAAATGGAAGGAGGAATAAGGAAGACGAAGTAGACGAAGAAGAGGAAGAACGATATAGGAAGATTAGAAATACTTAGGAATGTAGACGAATGGGAGAAAGTTTAAAACAAATAAAAAGTTCAATCCAGTTTTCTGCACAGCTGCTACAGCGTATAATCATCAAGGCCACCGAAAATAGATTTATCTTTCGGTGGTCTCGGTATAATGCTGTATGAGCCGCGACCCATGAAACTTTAACCACGGCCTTGTGGTGGCCTAACCTATATCGTTGCCAGAAGCACGATTATGGCCAACTTTAACCTTAAATAAGATAAAAACTTCTGAGGCTGAGAGGGCTGCAATTTGGTATGTTCGATGATTGGAGGGTGGATGATCAACGTACCAATTTGCAGCCCTCTAGCCTCAGTAGTTTTTAAGATCTGAGGGCGGACAGAAAAAGTGCGGACAGAAAAGTGCGAAGAGAAAAAAAGTGCGGACAGAAAAGTGCGAAGAGAAAAAAAGTGCGGACAGAAAAGTGCGAAGAGAAAAAGTGCGGACAAAAAAAGTGCGGACAGAAAAGTGCGAAGAGAAAAAGTGCGGACAGAAAAGTGCGAAGAGAAAAAAAGTGCGGACAGAAAAGTGCGAAGAGAAAAAATGCGGACAGAAAAAGTGCTGAGAAAAATGCGGACAGAAAAAGTGCGGAGAAAAATGCGGACAGAAAAAGTGCGGACAGAAAAGTGCGAAGAGAAAAATGCGGACAAAAAAGTGCGGACAGAAAGTGCGGAGAAAAAAAATGCGGACAGAAAAAGTGCGGACAGAAAAGAAAAAATGCGGACAGAAAGTGCGGAGAAAAAATGCGGACAGAAAAAAGTGCGGACAGAAAGTGCGGAGAAAAAATGTGGACAGAAAAAAGTGCGGACAGAAAAGTGCGAAGAGAAAAAATGCGGACAGAAAAAAGTGCAGACAGAAAAGTGCGGACAGAAAAGTGCGAACAAAATAAAACGCGGACAGAAAAGTGCGAAAAAAAAATGCGGACAGGATAAAGTGCCGACGGGCAGACAAAGCCGGCACAGTAGTTTTCATTTACAGAAAACTAAAAAATGGATAAGAAAGTTGATGCAAGCGGATAAATAAAAATGTTTTTATTGGCTAATATATATTTTTATATAATACCAGGAAGAGACAGGAAGATGTAGGAAGAAGAGGAAGAAGAATGAGGAAGATTAGGAGCATTCAGGAATGTAGACAAATGGGAAGAATTTCTTGATAAAAATGGCTGACTGGAGACAAGACACTTTAGTCGATTCAAGCAAATGTGTAGAACTGTTTCTTTTAGCTAATATATATTTTTTTGAATAATAATGAAGCTCATTTCTCCTTTATTCGTCTGATTACATTTTTGATGCATAATAATCAGAGATGATTGACTAGCAAGAAATATTTTTAGAGACAAAGTGCATCATTAATTGTTTCGTTTCGACAAGTTCTGACAAAAAATCTAAATCTTTATAACATTTAAAAATTTATTAAAAATTTAATTAATTTTTTCTATAAATAAAAAATGGTTTTGACTTCCTTTCGTTTGACAATATTTCTGATGCATAATAATCAGAGATAATTAGCTAATACGAAATATTTTGAAAAAAGAATGGCAGCAGAAGCTGTATTATTTCTTGAATTTTTCAACAGCTTTCAAGGCACTGTCTCCTAAATGTTTGATACTTTTCAGAATTTCAACATATTTTATTACTTTTTTGGTTTTCTGTAAAAGAAACTTTTGTGCCGGCTTTGTCTGACAGTCCGCACTTTTTCTGTCCGCCCTCAGATCTTAAAAACTACTGAGGCTAGAGGGCTGCAAATTGGTATGTTTATCATCCACTCACCAATCATCAGACATACCAAATTGCAGCCCGCTAGCCTCAGTAGTTTTTGTTTTATTTAAGGTGAAAGTTAGCCATAATCGTGCATCTGGCAACGATATAGGCCAGGCCACCACCGGGCAATGGTTAAAGATTCATGGGCCGCGGCTCATGCAGCATTATACCGAGACCACCGACAGATAGATCTATTTTCGGTGGCGTTGATTATACGATGTACAGAAAACTCGATTCTTCGGCGCATTTGTTACTTGTCTGAATAGAATTAAAACTATTTTTGACTTTTGATAATATTTATACCCCTCGTCACAAAGGCCTCACACAAACAACGCTAACATTTGCGTACATATTCTCTCTTCCCGAAACTGTAAGGGAGGGGGGCCGGGGTTGAGATTCATTCCCCCCCTCAACAAACAAATGCCTTGCACGACCCAAAATGGCAGCGAGAACGAACCACCGAGTTTAGGACAGGGTAATGTGACTCCTTACCATTCGGATAACAGCTTCGTAAATATTTGCTGACAACATTACCTGACAACATCATCTCTCTCTCTCGGGAGCCGAGTCTCCCTTGGGCATTCAGCGACGTATGTAATCTGTTTTCGCCGAGTCTGCCACGGCAGTAATATTGCGCAGTGCTGAAGAAGTCGGCAATTGTATGCAACGCGAGAAGGGGGAATCAAATGTCAACATTGCATTATTGTAGGAGCGGCCAGTGTCGTTCTGGGTGTGATTTATGGAGGCGCTGAGGAAAAATAGAAATGAGTAAAAAATGCGGCGAGGGTTTTCAAGCGCAGTCGAGTTTTCTGTGCAGCAGATAATGCTTTATGAAACTGTGTGGCCTCAGCCAAGGGCCATGAAAATCAGCTATGGTGGTGGATATGTTGTTGGTACTTAAAGCTGTTGCCAAACGTACGATTATGACTAACTTTAACCTTGAATAAAATAAAAACTACTGAGGTTAGAGGGCTGCAATTTGGTATGTTTGATGACTGGATGGTGGACGATCAATGTACCAATTTGCAGCCCTCTAGCCTCAGTAGTTTTCAAGATCTGAGGGCGGACAGGAAAAGTGCGGACGGATAGACAAAGCCGTCACAATAGTTTTCTTTTACAGAAGACTAAAAACTTTCAAATATTGAAATAATGAAGTCTTTTGGGCTTTTTTTAGGAGTGTTCATTATTAAATTGCAAATATATATTTTAGGCATCTATAATGATTATTTTAAAAAATAATTCGGGATTTTATGGAATGGTAAACAGAAAAGTATAAATTTTTCTTTTGCGTTTTGTCAAACCCCAAAGATTCATACATATATATATATATATATATATATATATATATATATATATATATATATATATATATATATATATATATATATATCAAACAGGATAAGAAGAAAAGTATAACAAATATATCTAGATCTAGACTGTGTGAATTACAAGATCAATGTATTCTTCCAGTTACAAAAAAAAAAAAAAAAAAAATAACAAACAAAAAACAAAAGTACAAACAAAGAGATTATACTTCCTGGAACGGAAGGAAAGCGAGAATCTCTAAGCCCGACGGAAGAAGAAGAAAAAAAACTATGAATACAAAAATAAAAATCATGAATACAAAAACCTATTCTTCCCAAAGGTCGAAACGAAACGCGAGAACCCGGATGAGAGGAAGGCAAACAATGCCATTACAAGACCCAGAGAGATGTTTGATAAACGTAGACGAGGGAAGAAGTTTCTTTTATTTTTTTCAATGCGCGCACAAAGCAATTGTTTGCTGTGAAAACAGTGGGAGATGCTCTGCTTACAGAACGCCAGAGACTTTTTTATGAATAAATTGGAGGTACTTAATAATACTCCGTGTGTTGACTTCTCTTTAGAGAATTCTACTCTTGTGTCATATCTCATTACTTGGACACATACGCACGTACATACATACATACATACATACATACATACATACATACATACATACATACAAACACATATATACATGCACATACAGACATATGTCATAAGCTCGTCCACTGATACCGGATATTCTAGAAAGGGTTAGAGAGAGACGCATTTAGTTCTGTCTTTTTTTTTTTTTTAAAGTGAAATCTAAGTTTCACAGATGCATTTTGTAATGTTACTGGAAATTCTGTACTGGGGAAATATGTAGTGTCAACTGTAGTCTACAGGAAGTGGTTGTGAAATAAATAAAAAAAAATACTTTCGTTTAATTCTCTCCGGCGTAGAGAAATGATAATGTTAGGTAAAAGTAATTAACACTAAAAGTAATTAAAAGCAATTATAATACATGTAATTATGGTAAGTTGAATTTCCAACTTACGCAATTACATTGAGTAATGTTGCCTAATCTGTATAGTGGCTGAAATTGTAATGCATATCATTAAATTATTCGTTAACTGGGAACGTATAATATAGTGTAGAAAAGTACCACAAATAATATTGTCTTTATATATATATATATATATATATATATATATATATATATATATATATATATATAAAACATCTCTCTAACATAAATCTGTTCATAATTGATTTGAAACCAAACTATGGCTTCATTTTTAAAAAATTAGGATTTCTGCCAACATTCCCCAGCCTAGAGTTTCAGTACAAAACATTTTCCGATAATTGTGAACTTTTTGATTAACAGTATTTATTACGGCGAAAAATACTTGTTGATATATGTCCTGTTACAGTGATATATATATATATATATATATATATATATATATATATATATATATATATATATATATATATATATATATATATAAATAGTATTATTCTGGTACTGGTCTATAATAAATTGTACATTCATAGTTCATAGTTTACTAGTAATTATATACATTACAATTTCAGCCCCCCTATACAGATTAGGCATCATTACTCAATGTAACTGCATAATTTGAAGATTCATCATATCATAATTACATGTATTTTAATTACATTTTATTAATTTTACTGGCAATCACTTCTGACTAACATAATCATCATTTCTCTAAGCTTGAGAAATTCAAACGAAAGTATTTTTTTTATGTATTTCACAACCACTTCCTGTAGACTACAACTGACACTACAGAATTCCCCACTACAGAAATTCCTGTAATGTTACGGAATGCATCTGTGAAACTTAGATTTCACTTTGAAATAAAAAATTATACAACTAAATGCGTGTCTCTCTAACCCTTTCTAGAATATCCAGTATCCGCGGACGAGCTTTTCCACATGTCTGTATGTGTGTATGTATGTGTTAGTGTATGTATGTACGTACGTACGTATGTGTCCAAGTAATGAGATATGACAGGAGAGTAGAATTCTCTAAAGAGAAGTCAACACACGGAGTAATATTAAGTGCCTCCAATTTATTCGTAAAAAAAAGTCTCCGGCGTTCTGTAAGGGGAGTATCTCCCACTGTTTTGACAGCAAACAATTGCTTTGTGCGCGCATTGAAAAAATAAAGTTTCTTTCCTCGTCCGCGTTTATCAAACATCTCTCTGGGTCTTGTATTGCCGTTGTTTGTCTTCCTCTCATCCGGGGTTCTCGCGTTTCGTTTCGACCTTTGCGAAGAATATGGTTTTGTATTCATGACTTTTCACCTTTTTATCTATTAATTTTTTGGTTCATCCGTCGGGATTATAGACGCTCGCTCGCCTCTCTCTCTCTCTTTGGGTTTGAATAAAAATGGTCATTTATTATACCTGGAATTTTGCGCTGTATCGGGATGCATGTTCTCTTTGTTTTTTCTCCCAGTTTTTTTTTTTTTATTTGTATTTTTCTTTGCTCAGTGCGACTGGAAAGATATCTCGATCTTGTAACTTACACGTGTTTGGTCTCGAAATATTTTTCATACGTTTCTTTCTTATTCTGTTTAGAGATTTTCATAATACTTAAAATTACTGTTATTTATTTTCATATCATTCTGTTAGTACTCATGCACTTTTGAGGTTAGCTGAAATAACACTAATAAGTATTTTAAAAATTACAGTATATGACCAAAAACCACCTCGTATCTTATACTTAATTGAGAATTTTCACGATGAATATGCAGCTGTGCATTCCAGCTTGCAATGTCATTTTATCCATGACCAAAATTTTAATTTATTTTTTATTTTCTGACCTTTACAATGTTCATGATTGTGTGAAATTGGGAGGACCATTAATACACGTTCATAATTTTCCATGAACATAAGCAAATGTGCAAATGTGGCCACAAAAAACAAGATGTGCACGATCTTTTTACCGAATGGAGAGACACCCGGGACGATGAGATTACAAGATGGATGTTTGGGAACATTTGTGATGCTGGGAGAGTGGCTGGTTTGGCGTAAAAAGTAGGTCTGACACAAGAGTATATTATATATCCATAGCTGTACAATATTGTCATGGATGAAATGATGCTGAATCACAGAAGAGATTGCTTATTGGGCGCAGAGTAATGGCTGATGTTTGCGTGTGATACAGAACTGATAGGGATAGTAAAGAAAAATTGCAGAAACTTGTTAGGAGTTTTTGAAAGGTGTAATTTTTTTTTTTTTGCTTTTGAGCCTTATATACAAATATATATATATATATATAGTGTTGTATACAAATATATATATATATATATATATATATATATATATATATGTATATGTATATATATATATATATATATATATATATATATATATATATATATATATATATACACCCACACACATACAAACAATCATCGAATTTCATTTATAAGGCCTGACATGCTTTCACTGAATCCTAACGACCTACATTCCCTCCACCCACACCCCCATCTTCCCCCCCCCCACCCCTATACCACCGATTCCCCCACTCCCCCTCCACCGCTAGCGACCTGCAGCAGAGCCATAACCATTATCGTAATGGTGAGAGAGAGAGAGAGAGCGCGCGACCCGTTGCAATATCAATACAGCCTCAATAACCAGAGGCTCAATGGCACTCATTAAGATTATGTCGACTTACGCCATCTATTTGCCTAATCAAATAATAATAATTGGAGAGGAGAAGGAATGCAGGAGCAGCGGGAAGCGGTGGAGTTCGTGAGACTTAGGTAGGTAGGTAGGTAGGTCGCGTTTCGAAGTACGGGAGGATTAGGATGAGTTGTTTACATTTATTTTTTGTAAGCGAGGTTAAGTTCGTTACGTTCTCTCTGTATCTCTTTTGTAAGCGAGGTTAAGTTCGTTACGTTCATTCTGTATCTGTCGTTTTTTTGGGGGGTTGTGAGTGATGGGGTTCTTGTTATTCATTGTTATTCTGTTGTTGTTTTCGGTTATATAAGGTAATTAGCACTTCGAAGTACGGGAGGATTAGGATGAGTTGTTTACATTTAGTTTTTGTAAGCGAGGTTAAGTTCGTTACGTTCATTCTGCATGTGTTGTTTTTTGGGGGTGGTTTGTGAGTGATTGGGTTCTTGTTGTTCGTTGTTTTTCTGTTGTTGTTTTCGGTTATATAAGATAGTTAGCACTTCAAAGTACGGGATGATTAGGATGAGTTGTTGACATTTTTTGTAAGCGAGGTTAAGTTCGTTACATTCTCTCTGTATCTGTCGTTTTTTTGGGGGGGTTGTGAGTGATGGGGTTCTTGTTGTTCATTGTTTTTCTGTTGTTGTTTTCGGTTATATAAGGTAGTTAGCACCCCGAAGTACGGGATGATTAGGATGAGTTGTTTACATTTTTTTGTAAGCAAGGTTAAATTCGTTACATTCTTTTTGTATCTCTTGTTTTTTGGGGGGGTTGTGAGTGATTGGGTCGTGTTGTTCGTTGTTTTTCTGTTGTTGTTTTCGGTTATATAAGGTAATTGGCACCTCAAAGTATGGGGGGGATTAGGATAATTTGTTTACATTTTTTAAACGAGGTTAAATTCGTTAATTCTTTTTGTATCTCGTGTTTTTGGGGTTTGGAGTGATTGGGTACATGTTGTTTGTTGTTTTTCTGTTGTTGTTTTCGGTTATATAAGGTAATTAGCACCTCGAAGTACGGGAGGATTAGGATGAGTTGTTTACCTTTTGTAAACGAGGTTAAGTTCCTGAAGTTCATTCCGTCTTGCGTTTTTGGGGTTTTGAGTGATGGGTTTGTTGTTATTTGTTGTTGTTCTTTTGTTTTTTTGTTTTGTTTTGGTTTTCATTGGTTATATTCGATAATTAGGATCTCGAAGTCTGGGAAGATTAGGGTAAGTTATGTAAATTTTTTGTAAACGAAGTTAAGTTCGATAATCTCCCTATCTCTCAGGAGTCCGTGAGACTTATGTCATTTGCGTCTCGAAGTAATGGAAGATTAGGTTAAGTTCTTTATGTTATAACTAAACAAGGTCAAGTTCATTAAGCTCTTTCTCTCTCGGAGGCCGTGAGACTTAGGTAGGTCGTGTCTCGAAGTACGGGAGGATTAGATTAAGTTGTTTGCCATTATATAAATGAGGTTAAGCTCTTTATGTTTGTCATCTCTCGCTTTTAGAGTTTGTGAGTTATGGGATTGTTGTTATTTTTTGGTTTTTTATTGTTTTCTCATTTCTGTTGTTATTTTCAGATATGTTTGGTAATTAGCATCTTGAAGTATTGGAGGGTTACGATAAATTGTTTACATATAAATCATTTAAAATTTTTGTCAAACCAAGTTTGCTGCGTCTCTCTCATTTTTTATGGGTAGTGAGTGATGGCGTTGTTTTATTATGTTGTTTTCTTGTTTTTTGTTGTTGTTGTCTTTGGTTATATTTGATAATTAGGTAATTAGGTCGCTTCTGAATTGCTGTTTTAGAAGATAACCCTCAGAGTTCGACGAACCATTAGACAATGAGTTGATGAATATTCTCTATATTATTCGTTTTTCATATTTTCAAAAATATTTGCATAATACACTGGACCCCCCCCCCCATTCGCGGGTCCAAATTCGCGGCTTCACCAATCAGCAGACTTCTCTGTGGAACATGTGTACACATTATCCGCGGAAAATTCGTCTATTCGCGGTATTTTTCGTACTGAAATATTCACAGATTACTGTATTTTCGTGTCATTTTCTTGACTAAATGCACTTTTTGTCATCAAACTATTAAAATATTCAGGTATAAGCATTTTTAGAGGGTTTGTTGGTGTTTTGAACTATCAAAATAGGTAGTTATAAGCATTTTTAGAGTGGTTTTAAGTATTCGCGGATTGTAGCTATTCACGGGGTGGGGGGGCTAAGTGGTAGCACTATGCATCCCCCACGAATACTGGTGGTGAACTGTATGTTCGAGGAACTTGGTGTTAAAATACGGCTAGGTTAACAAACGTTCAACTGTGCTTTTTATCTATGTGCTGAGTATTTTAATAATAATAATTTGAATATGTTTAGAATCTATAGGACTCTTTTTACCAAATGCATCTGTATTTTTATATTTGTAATAACCACAGTGCCCTCTTGACTTCATTTCTTCATTCTTGGCTACGCTTTTCACTGTAAAGCCTGAGATCCAGATGAAGAACCAAATGAAGAAATTCTGAAGCCCGGAGCAGGATTCGAACCTGCACCCTGAGTATCAGAACCGAGTTGAATTCACTGACTTCTGTTTGATCAAAAAGAAGAAGATATATGGTATACTTACCCGGAATGGGATCCTCACATTTTAAATTCAGTGTGGGTGTCAGTAATTGTGTTTTGGGCTGAAGAGAAACCTTACCTATCCCTCCAATTTCTTAGGCCTATGAGTGTGGTGTCCAGGCTAGGGAAACCTGCAATTTAGGCCTATCGCCTTTAAAAGAAAAAGGGCGTTTTCCTCTAAATTCGTTTAATTTCCTCTCTCCTTGAAATAGGCCTAACGCAATTATGAGCCGTTGCAGAATTTAGAGAAATTCCGATGGAAACTGTTGCTTCAAATATCGCCTGCTTTCGACAGCCTTCACGTCTTTGTGATCGACGTCAGCAAATGGAATACGAAGCAGCATTTATTCGTCTCCTTTTTTTTGATCTAGAGAAACAATGGACCTTGTTTACCAGCGAGAGTTAGACTGTACACAGCCTCTCTCCAGCGACAAACAAATAAACAATTCTCACGCGATACAAAAGGAGTGGAAAAGTTTATCCCGTGGCTATAATAGGGATCAATTCAGTGAAAGTACAAGTAAAACTGTTGTTGTACAAAGAGTTTTGGGGAGGTGGGGGGAACAACACGTGCCCAGTTCAACCTTCCCCCCCCCACCCCCAAAACACTTTGAAAGATGCAAAACGAAAAATAATAAACCAGTTCGTAGATGTATCAGAACTCCATTTGGTATTGAAAATTCATCCTTTGTAAAGGTCTTTCCTTATTTTTATATTAGTGTGAAACCAGGCACATGCTACGATGTGTTTTTTACAGTTTTCGCGAGATTTATGAAAAAAAATTAAGGTTAAAGAGAGAGAGAGATAGATAGATAGATAGATAGGTAGATAGATAATTAGAGAGTAAAAGTGAAAAAGATGATAAAATGAATTTAGCATTTAATGGATGAGTGTATATACTAGATATCTATTTTTTATTGCCCTTTCTTTCACAGAAATATATATATATATAATAAATATATATATATGTGTGTGTGTGTGTATGTGTGTGTATATATATATATATATATATATATATATATATATATATATATATATATATATATATATATATATATATATATATATATATATATATATATATATATATATATATATGTATATATATGTATATATATATATAAAGTTTCTTGCACTATTGTTTTCTACTTTCCTGTGAAAGAAAATGTAATAAAAGAACAAAAATTGCTGCTGAGAAGAAACACTGATTAATTCAAATTACAGCTGATAATTAAGAAAAGTATTGTTTCTTTCAGTTATTGCTTGTCATCTGCTATATTCCTTTTATTGCCTTTTTCCTTTGTACTTCCCCATTATGTATCCTCTCTCTCTCTCTCTCTCTCTCTCTCTCTCTCTCTCTCTCTCTCTCTCTCTCTCTCGTGTTGATGTTTTCGTTTCAGATTTCTCATTCCGAAGTATCTGTACAAAAGCTACCATTTTATTTCCCCTCTCTCTCTCTCTCTCTCTCTCTCTCTCTTCTCTCTCTCTCTCTCTCTCTCTCTCTCTCTCTCTCTCTCTCTCTCTCTCTCAAGAACAAAATGTTGATGTTTTCTGATTTTCAGATTTCTCATTCTGAAGTATCTGTACAAAAGCTACTTACCATTTTATTTCCTCTCTCTCTCTCTCTCTCTCTCTCTCTCTCTCTCTCTCTCTCTCTCTCTCATGATGTAATTTCGTTTCAGATTTCTCCTTCTGAAGTGTCTTTAAAAGCTACCATTTTATTTCCTCTCTCTCTCTACCATTTTATCTCTCTCTCTCTCTCTCTCTCTCTCTCTCTCTCTCTCTCTCTCTCTCTCATGATGTAATTTCGTTTCAGATTTCTCATTCTGAAGTATCTCTAAAAAAGCTACCATTTTATTTCGTTTGTGGCTTCTCTCTCTCTCTCTCTCTCTCTCTCTCTCTCTCTCTCTCTCTCTCTCAACGTCTTAACCTCTTTGCAGTCCCCTTCATCAACCTGTCAGCTGCATCCCAGCATTTTTTTCATTTTTTTTTAATCAAAGTCCTTTCTTAAAGATATCAGAAAAAAACTTCAAAAAAACCACACTTCCTTTTTGTGAAGAAAATTGTCTTGGTAGGTTTTTTCATAAAATGCTTTGGCTTCTAATCGGGTCTAGAATTCATTTATTGTATTACGAGACTTGCCTGATTTAATTCAATTTTAAAAGACTTTAAAATAGATAAAATAAAAAATATTAATTTTTTCCCTATTATTATTTTAAAGTGGCTCATTATGTTTATTCGTTTTATTTCTATAGAGTCATTTTTTTCTGTAAATTTAAGCATAAGTCCGTAAAGTTTTTAATTTCAAGAAGTACAGAAAGATGTTTTGATAATCTTTAGTTTTAAAAATTAAAAGTAAAAGTTTTTCAATCCTGTGGAAGCGATGATTGCAAAGATGTTCCATCAATCAGTAGTTTCAAGATTTGTTAATTTTATTTAATATTTGAAAATGAACAGACAAGATTTTAAAGCCTATAAGAACATTAAAAGCAAAAAATACTGCTCCTCTCGCTATTTTTGGAGTCTAATGGTATTTTCAATTTTCGAAAATGACGAAGATCTTTTGAAAATTAAAAAATCATTTTGAAAATTGCAAAAATGTCTTGAAAATTTCAAAAGGCTTTTAATGGTGACAAAAATCTACTTCGACCTTTAAAAACATTAAGAAAACAAATAAAAAATGCGCCGCTGCATAAAACTCTGAGCCACCGTCCATGAAACTCCCAGCCGCGGCCCATGAAACTTTCAGCCACAACCCGGTGGTGGCCTGTGTTGTTGGCACCTATATCGATGCCAAACGCACGATCATAGCTTAACTTTAACCTTAAATAAAGTAGAAACTACTGAGGCTAGAGGGTTGCTATTTGGTATGTTTGATGATTGAAGGGTGGATGATCAACGTACTAATTTGCAGCCCTCTAGCCTTGGTAGTTTTTAAGAAATGAGGGCGGACGAACAAACAAAAAGCCATCTCAATAGTTTTCATTGACTGAAAAATAAAATTAAGATTTTACCAGTCAGTATTTCTGTGGAAAAAATAATAAAATCCCAAAAATTAATTCCCTAATTTTTTCCCAAAAGAAATATATTTCCTTTATCCATATTTTGATGAGAATATTTATTTTCCCTTTATTACAGAGTTAAATGTTTTATAGATATGTTTTTTTCAATATTGCAAAAACAAATCAGCACTGAAACTTTTATAGTCTCTCTCTCTCTCTCTCTCTCTCTCTCTCTCTCTCTCTCTCTCTCTCTCTCTCTCTCTCTCTCTCTCAAGTTACATTAAGCTCTTTGTTCTTCAAGTCATTACATTTTTTCAGAGGCTTCACTAATTACATTTCTTTAAAAAAAAATTAGTCACGGAAAATGGCGGTGAATTGTAGCAAGAGTTTTTGAACTTTTCTAGAACGTCCTGAAAAACTCTCTCTCTCTCTCTCTCTCTCTCTCTCTCTCTCTCTCTCTCTCTCTCTCTCTCTCTCTCTCTCTCTCTCTCATATAATATTTACTGTAGGCAAAAATGTTCTTTGATTTTTAACTTTCAGTCCTACATTAAAATATCTCTCTCTCTCTCTCTCTCTCTCTCTCTCTCTCTCTCTCTCTCTCTCTCTCTCTCTCTCTCTCTCAAGGTACATTAAGTTCTTCGTACCTCACCTCAGCATCAGTTGCCGTCATCTGAAGAGAGAGAGAGAGAGAGAGATAGAGAGACATTCACGTCAGACCCACAACCACGACCTTCAATTTCCAGCAAATTCAGATTCAGCAAAGGGAAAGTTCCAGTCGAGCTATCCAGCCGGGTTCCAGGTTTCCAGTCCATGTATCTCTGGAATACATGGCCTGGAAGCCATTAAGCTATGATCCCATTCTTAAAGAAAAGTTCTCTACCATATTTAATAAAGCGAAAGTTCTTTTCCGACAATCCACGAAGGTTCCAGAGTTCCAGGATTCTATGATTCCAGTCCAAGTATCTCTGGAATACATGGCCTGGAAGCCATTAAGCTATGATCCCATTTTTAAAGAAAGTTCTCTACCATATTTAATAAAGCGAAAGTTTTTCCGACAATCCAGGAAGGTTCCAGGATTCTATGATTCAAACGGCTCCAGGTTTCCAGTCTTTGTATCTCTGGAATACATGGCCTGGAATCCATTAAGCTATAATCCTTTTTTTAAAGAAAGTGTTCTATCATATTTAGCAAAGGGAAAGTTCTATTCCGACAATCCAGGAAGGTTCCATGGTTCCAGGATTCCATGATTCCTGAGTTCCAGGTTTTCAGTCCACATATCTCTGGAATACTTGGTTTGGAAGCCATTAAGCTGTAATCCCATTTATGACAAAGTCCCTTATCAGATTTTCAAAAGGAAAGTCCCAGTCCGGCAGTCCAGGAAGGTTCCAGGGTTCCAGGTTTCCAGCCCACGTATCTCTGGAATACGTGGCCTGGAGGCCATTAAGATTTAATGCCGTTTTTTGACAAAGACCTCAATAGCTTGTTATAACAATTTTCCAGAGCATTTTAGCGGCAGACTAATGGTACCCTTTAGAAAATGGGGTTTGCCAGTAATTCGAGTGACTGATGCATTGTGGCTTATTATCGGCGTATTGTGGCGTATTTTTGGCTGATGGGGTTTATTATTGGCGTATTGTGGCGTAACGTGGTTTATTATTGGCTTCTTGTTTGCGTATTATTGGCGTAATGTGGCGTAACGTGGTTTATTATTGGCACATTGTGATGTGTTACTGGCGTATTGTGGCGTAACGTGGTCATTATTGGCGTAGTGTGGCGTATTATTGGTGTATTGTGGTGTATTATTGGCGCATTGTGGCGTATTACGGAGTATTATTGGCGTATTGTGGTGCATTATTCGCAAATTGAGGTGTATTTTTGGCGTATTGTGGCGTATTATGAAGTATTATTGGCGTCTTGTAGCTTATTATTGGAGTATTGTGGTGTATTATTGGCGTATTGTGGAGTTCATTGGCGTATTGTGGCATGTTATTGGCGTATTATGGTGCACTATTGGCGTATTGTGGTGCATTATTGGCGTATTGTGGCATATTATTGGCGTATTGTGTCGTATTTTTGGCGAATTGTGACGTATTATCGGCGAATTTTGAAGTATTATTCGCTTGTTATTGGCGCATTATTAGTGTGCTTTGGCGTATTATTGGCGTAGTATTTAGGTGAAGTCTGGCATCACCTAACAATGGCAACCTGTTATTATCAAGTCGGTTGAGAGAGCAATTGAAAATTTCCCCCTGCCAATAGCTAACGATGTCATTGCCGTAACATGGTAATAATACGAGTATATCATATATTACAAAGCCACCATTTTTTTAATTAATTATTAACATTATATAACTTTATAAAGCTTGTATAGTTTTTAGATTAATAATTAACTGAGAAGTATGTCGATATTCGAGAGTTATCACAACTAATATTAGTAAGGCAGTTTCATTCTGACTGTAATATACTGCACTGACTTGAGACAGTTAGGGACGTTTCAGATTTTCATATTCTTTTCTGATGTGATATACAAGTACTCAAACAGTATACAGCATTTGCTAGCAATGTTCAGTGCCTAAACTCAAACAGTATACGACATTTGCTAGCAACTTTCAACGCCCAACCTCAAACAGTATACAACATTTGCTAGGAATGTTAATGCCTAAACTCAAACACTATACAACATTTGCTAGCAAAGTTTACTGCCCAAACTCAAACACCATATAACATTTGCTAGCAACGTTTAATGCCCAAACTCAAACGCCATACAACATTTGCTGGCAACGTTTAATGCCCAAACTCAAACAGTATACAACATTTGCTAGCAAGGTTTAACACCCAAACTCAAACAGTATACAACATTTGCTAGCAACGTTTAATTCCCAAACTCAAACACTATACAACATTTGCTAGCAAAGTGTAATGCCCAAACTCAAACAGTATACAACATTTGCTAGCAACGTTTAATGCCCAAACTCACACAGTATACAACATTTGCTAGCAAAGTGTAATGCCCAAACTCAAACAGTATACAACATTTGCTAGCAACGTTTAATGCCCAAACTCACACAGTATACAACATTTGCTAGCAATGTTCAACGCCCAAACTCAAACACTATACAGTATTTGCTAGCGGTGTTCAACGCCCAAATTCAAACACCATACAACATTTACTAGCAAAGTTTAATGCCAAAACTCAAACACTATACAACATTTGCTAGCAACGTTTCACTCCCAAACTCAAAAAATATACAACATTTGCTAGCAACGTTTAATGCCCAAACTCAAACAGTATACAACATTTGCTAGCAACGTTCAACGGCCAAACTCAAACACTATACAAACATTTGCTAGCAACATTTAAGGCCCAAACTCAAACACTATACAACATTTGCTTCAACGGTTAATACCCGAACTCAAACACTGCCCAGACTCAAACACTATACAACATTTGCTGGCAACGTTTCACTCCCAAACTCAAACACTATACAACATTTGCTAGCAAAGTTTCACTCTCAGACTCAAACACTATACAACATTTGCTAGCCACATGTAGCGCCCAGACTGTATGAAATAAATATTAGCCTGGGAACTGAAGAAGAACCGAACTGGGCCTGAGGATTCAACATAATCTGCCTTGTAATCTGAAGGGTGAGTAGGAAGCCCACTGTCACAATTCAATTACAGAGACAGGGACGCCTTTCCTAGAGTGACCAGAGATTAGGATTTATGGGCAGGTAATTCTTCCCTCTCTCTATTTAGAATATAAAAAAAGGAAGATTTTTTTATGTGTATATAGATACATGGGCAGGTGTTTTTTCCCTTTTTCTACTTTGGATAATGGATAAGGTTTTATACATGTATGTGTAGATACACATAGACGTCTTTGTTTTTAGTTTTCCGAAAGAAAACTTTGTGCCGGCTTTGTCTGTCCGTCCGTCAGCGCTTTATTCTGTCCGCACTTTTTCTGTCCGCACCACCTGTCCGCCCTCAGATCTTAAAAATTACTGAGGCTAGAGGGGTGCGCGGCTCATACAGATCATCCACCCGCCAATCATCAAACATTCCAAATTGCAGCCCTCTAGCCTCAGTAGTTTTTATTCGATTTAAGTTTTAAATTTAGCCATAATCGTGCTTCTGGTAACGCTGTAGGATAGGCCACCACCGGTCCGTGGTTAAAGTTTCACGGACCGCGGCTCATACAGCACTATACCGAGACCACCGAAAGATACCAAATTTCAGCCCTCTAGCCTCAGAAGTTTAAAATTTTATTTAAGGTTAAATTTAGCCATAATCGTGCTTCTGGCAAACGATAGAGGATAGACCACCACCGGCCCGTGTTTAAAGTTTCACGGACCGCGGCTCATACAGCACTATATCGAGACCGCCGAAAGATAGATCTATTTTCGGCGGCCTTAATTATACGCTGTACAGAAAACTCGATGGCGCCGAAGAAACCCCGGCGCATTTTTTACTTCTTTGTGTCTACATCCAACTTATTACCTGAATATCCCCGTTCCTCGATTGCGTAACCTTTTCCCATTCGCTTGCAACTGGCGGCGCACTGTACGCATGCGCACTTATCGATTAACGATAAATCCTTGCGCTGTCACGTCGCTAGATTTATGAGTCTCTTCAGAAAAAGGGTCTTGATGGTGCGCCTTTGAAGATAAGGTTGGAAGATATGTTTGAAGATTTGCAGGCGTTTATAAGGGAATGTGTTTTTGTCTTGATTAGGGGTAATATTTGATGTATGTGTTTGTATGTCTTGATTAGTATATATATATATATATTATATATATATGTATATATATATATATATATATATATATATATATATATATACTGTATATATATATATATATATATATATATATATATATATATATATAAAATTAGCCTTCTTCCTCACACCATTCTCCTCAAATATAAAA
Organism: Macrobrachium rosenbergii; assembly: GCF_040412425.1. Taxonomy (NCBI): domain Eukaryota; kingdom Metazoa; phylum Arthropoda; class Malacostraca; order Decapoda; family Palaemonidae; genus Macrobrachium; species Macrobrachium rosenbergii. The sequence goes on along the minus strand of NC_089788.1, from coordinate 75,641,596 downwards.
TATTTTAAAATAAACCTCGAGTAGTTGTTGTTGTTCCTTGACCTCCATCTTCTAAAAAAAAAAAAAAACTAAACCTGGGACTTTTTCTTCAAGGTCAATGACCTTCGACCTCTCCGAGGTCAGTGTCTTGTGACGTCACTGTTCCAGAGAACTTTAGAAAATCAATTTATCATTGTATTTGACATTTTCGTCTCTTGATGCCACTTGTCATTTTGACATTTGATTGTGCTGGACAGATTTGTACCCAGATTATTTCTTCTTTTCTTGAGAGTTTCTCTTTCAAAAGTGTTCTTTAAGTGGAAGATAATATTCAGAGATGAAGAGAAAACTGGTTTATACTTTATATATATATATATATATATATATATATATATATATATATATATATATATATATATATATATATATATATATATATTTATATACATGATATTGAATTATACTACGCTTTAGACTATAATCTACAATTTGTTTGCTTAAGGAACCATCATTTCTCGACGGATTACCTACCAATAGCTTAGTCTGTACGATTCTAGTCGATATTTAGCGCCATTATTTTATTTCAACCTGGAAATTCATTGCCCGTTTTTCATTGCCAAGACATAATATGCTGTCAGTTGATTCCTAGGACGACAAGAAGAGGTAACTTAAAACTTTATGTTCAAATATTTTAAAACTGCTCAAATGTCAAACTGAATTCCTTAATTTGGTTTACGACCAAATGACTTGTTGGTCCATATAAATATTAATATTAAAGAACTTGTTAATCATTCTCAGTCATTGTCTTGCAGTCGAGTTTATTAAAAATAACCCATTTTAGCATGAATCTTGAAATGGAGAAACAACTCATCCTAGTATGAATCTTGAAATGGAGAAACAACTCGTTTTAGCATGAATCTTGAAATGGAGGAACAACTCGTTTTAGCATGAATCTTGAAATGGAGGAACAACTTATTTTAGCATGAATCTTGAAATGGAGGAACAACTTATTTTAGCATGAATCTTGAAATGGAGGAACAACTTATTTTAGCATGAATCTTGAAATGGAGGAGCAACTCATTTTAGCATGAATCTTGGAATGGAGAAACAACTGATTTTAGCATGAATCTTGAAATGGAGAAGCAACTCATTTTAGCATGAATCTTGAAATGGAGAAACAAACCCACAGTTATGTATGGGTGCGAATATATTTCAAAATATATATCTCTACAGAGAGCTTTCGGGAATCTGTTCGATTCCCTGAGACTGAAAAAAGGCGAATCGAACAGATTCCCGAGAGCTGTCTGTAGAGATTTCTTCTTAAATATATTTGTACCAAAACATAACTGTGGATTTGTTTCTCCAAATCGAGTTTATTCACAGAACCTCAGTCTCTATCCCTAAATGTCAAGGCACTTGTCTCCGTGTATTTCAACCTGTGTCAAAAACTTGACCAGATCAGAACAGCAGGCGGCTGGACAAGACGCTGAGTGACGATAGAGAAAGAGACAAAGGAGGAATGAGAGAGAGAGAGACAGCAGGCAAGGAGGAATGAGAGAGAGAGAGAGAGAGAGAGAGAGGAAGAACAGAGGCAAGAGAGAGAGAGAGAGACAGCATGCAAGGCGGAATGAGAGAGAGAGAGAAAGGAGGAATGAGAGAGAGAGAGAGAGAGAGAGGAAGGATGAATAGAGGAATGAGAGACTGAAAGAAAGGAGGAATGAGAGAGAGAGAGAGAGAGAGAGAATGAAAGGAGGAATGAGAGAGAGAGAGGAAGGATGAATGGAGGAATGAGAGACTGAAAGAAAGGAGGAATGAGAGAGAGAGAGAGAGAGAGAGAGAGAGAGAGAGAGAGAGAGAGAGGAAGGATGAAATGGAGGAAAGGGGAGGAATGAGAGAGAGAGAGAGAGAGAGAGAAGGGAGGAGTGAGAGACAGAGAGAACTAAGGAATGAGAGAGAGAGAGAGAGAGAGAGAGAGAGACAGAAAGGAGTAATGCAGGAATGAGAGAATGAGAGAAAGAGAGAGAATTTTCAAAAAGGTCCCCATGAATCATGCTGCAGACTTGGGACCTCGAAGAAAGGTCAGTGATGTTCTCGTTCGCTGACCGAAAGTGGGTCACCATTACTTTTGATATTGTGTTGGCAACAGCAGAAGCAGGTCCTACGCAGGATCGTAGGATCTAGTCGTGTTGATAAGTAGGATGCTTGTGGTGAGCACTACGTAAATGCTGGGTTTATTCGTAAGGACCCATGGATTGTTTTCGTGTTGTGAATACCACAGTGAATTGATATATTTGAGATAAATATATATATATATATATGTATATATATATATATATATATATATGTGTATGTATATATATATATATATATATATATATATATATATATATATATATATACACACATACATAAATATTTTCATCGACATCACAAACAATACTGAAGATATTTCCCAAACATATTCACTACCTCCAAACGCCAAGAGAGAGAGAGAGAGAGAGAGAGAGAGAGAGAGAGAGAGAGAGAGAGAGAGAGAGAGAGCATACCAGGGTCTAATATACCCTCAGATCGTCCATTTTATTAATACATCTCCCCTCGCCATGCAACTATAATAACTCGGCCTTTGTAGTCTTGCAATATACTCCCTCTAATCAAGTTAATTCACCAGGAGAGCAGAAGTCTTAATTAAGAGGAAATTAGCTTGATTTATCTTGCACACACGGACACACACATATATATACACATATATATACACACACACACAAACACCTCAGTTGTAAAAATTGAGATGCATAAAACAGTTTTGTCTCATTAACTTAAGAAAGTGAATTTTGTCGAGAGATTGCAAACACTGACTAGAAAATATATGTGAGTGAAGGTCCTTTAATTTCTGACAGAAAAGAAAAAATCGACAGACTTTTTAAAATAATATATTCAGGAAGGATTCAGCAGTAAAATCCAAAATGATAAGAGTAGTTAAATGTGCATAAAATCATATATTTCGGGGGAAGATTCGTGATTGAAATTCAAAAGCATAAATTCAGATAAAAAAAAAAAATATATATATATATATATATATATATATATATATATATATATATATATATATATATATATATATAATGTATGTATGTGTATATATGTATGTATATATATATATATGTATATATATGTATGTATGTATTATATATTATTTATATTTAGTAATGATACGAAGTACATTTTTCATGCCTTTTGTCAATGAATAAATGAGCTAATTAAGATGAAACAGATTGCGATAATAAGATAGTCAGTGACATCTTTGTGGACAATCAGGACATTTTCATTGGAATAAAAAATTTTAAGCATTTTTGGTAGCCTTCGACATATCAAAATTAGTTGTATTTTTGGAACCATTCAATACATAGAAAAACTAAATTGATTCTGGCTGCCTTACATAATATTCTAGATGATGTAACTTCCATTATCAATTACAATCATTTGCTACCGTTCAGTAAATTAATGTAGAGACTAATAACAATAATTCTTGCTGCCTTACATAATATTTTACGTCATGTAACAGCCACTTTCACTTATTCAGGATGTTGTTTTTCACTGGAGAGCTGCAAAGGTATGATGACCTTAATATCATATGGTTAATGTCCTGTTTTTGTACAGTTGTTATATAAGCATTAGATCCTGCTTTTTTCCACAGTTTCATCATTAGAGTGATGTCCTATTTTTTCCACAATTTGATCATAGGAGTAATGTCATATTTTTGCCACTAAATGGGAGTAATGTCCTACTTTCTACCTCAAAATGGGAGTAATGTCCTATTTCTACCTCTAAATGGGAGTAATGTTCTATTTTTACCATAAATAAGAGTAATGTCCTATTTTTACCACCAAATAGGAGAAATGTCCTATTTTCCCAGGAGAAATGTCCTATTTTTCCAAGGAGAAATGTCCTATTTTTCCCAGGAGAAATGTCCTATTTTTCCAAGGAGAAATGTCCTATTTTTCCCAGGAGAAATGTCCTATTTTTCCCACTAAATCTTTGCCATACAAAAAATCTGAAAGTAATCCCTAGCATCAAACACATTTAACCTCAGGTCCCAAACAGAATCAATAAAAGTCACTGACACGTCACAGGCAAATGCACCAGATGACGTCACTGGGACCGGCGCTTCTCATTGGCGAAAATGTCATTCCACCGATGACATCATCTTGTTATTCTCATTTTCTATGCGTCGATAAGAGTAATGGACGAACGTGATCAGGTTTTCGGACCGTCACGAGATTAAGTGTGGGGTAATTGAGCCTGAGAAGGAGTACTTGATTATACTTTATTCCGAGTATAGTACCTTTATGACAGGAATAGTATTCTGGTATGATTTGTATTGATTGGTTTTGAGCTGACAAATGGCGTCTTGACTTTTGACTTGTTTAATAATAAGTGAATGTAATTATGTGAATTATATATATATATATATATATATATATATATATATATATATATATATATATATATATATATATATATATATGTATATATATATATCTTCATATTCTCAGTTTCGTTTTATTTCAGTGTTATAGAATCTATTAATACCTGATCTTGTTTCCAACCTTTAAAGCTTTGACACGGTCAAATTTAATCAAATCAATTCATAAAAAAATAAAAATAAAACTGAAATCTAACTTAAGTATACTGTTTAACAACTTCTTAGCATATACAGACGCATTTCCATTCTTGTAAATTCTACAAGAATGTAGGTTGTGTGTGTATGTTTATGCCTTTTTTAGTTTTCTGTAAAATAAAACTATTGTGCCGGCTTTGTCTGTCCGCCCTTAGATCTTATAAACTACTGAGGCTAGAGGGCTGTAAATTGGTATGTTGATCATCCACCCTCCAATTATCAAACATACCGAATTGCAGACCTTTTTTATGTCCGCCCCCAGATCTTAAAGACTACGGAGGCTATAGGGCTGCAAATTGGTATGTTGATCATCCACCCTCTAATCATCAAACATACCAAATTACAGCCCTCTAGCCTCAGTAGTTTTAATTTTATTGAAGGTTAAATTTAGCCATAATCGTGCTTCTGGCAACAAAATAAGACAGGCCACCACCGGGCCGTGGTTAAAGTCTCATGGACCGCGGCTAATACAGTATTAAACCGAGACCACCGAAAGATAGATCTTATTATGCGGCCTTGATTAAACGCTGTACAGAAAACTCGAGTACGTCGAAGTTTCTTTAGCGCAGATTATACTTATTTGAATGTGTATTTGGATAAAACTGGCCCAATTGATTAAGAACCGTGAATAAACTATCTTGCTCAAAAGCTTCCCATAAATTTATTTGAAGAAACATAAATCCTTCTCCCTGTAATTTTTAGTGCTATTGTAATTTCATATATTATCATTTAAATTACTGTAATTACATATAAAACATTATCTTCATCATTCCTGAGTTTTCTCTGAAACACAGTGTGAAAAATTTATGGAGTCAGACGACCTTAATTTTATAACCAATAAACTTAAAGCGTAGAGAGAGAGAGAGAGAGAGAGAGAGAGAGAGAGAGAGAGAGAGAGAGAGAGAGAGAGAGAGAGATGCATTATTCATAAGAACACAATATACCCTAATGCCAGTGAAAATTATGCTAAACCGTATAAACTCAAGCCAACCAAAAGGCCATTGGGAACTCCTTTCACTTTCAGAAGCCACCCAGACTTTCCGAATTCGTACTCAAGTTTTTTTAGCTACTAAGAAAACTAGTAAAAAATGCACCCAAGTTTCTTCGGCGCAATCGAGTTTTCTGTACAGCCGCTACAGCTTATATTCAAGGCCGCCGAAAATAGATCTATCTTTCGGTGGTCTCGGTATAATGCTGTATGAGCTGCGATCCTTGAAACTTTAACCAACGGGCAGGTGGTGGCCTGTGCTATATCGTTGCCAGACGCACGATCATGGCTAACTTTGACCTTAAATAAAATAAAAACTACTGAGGCTAGAGGGCCGGTGGTGGCCTAGCCTATATCGTTGCCAGACGCACGATCATGACTAACTTTAACCTTAAAATAAAAACTACCGAGGCTAGAGGCCCGGTGTTGGCCTGTGCTATATCGTTGCCAGACGCACGATCATGACTAACCTTAACCTTAAATAAAATCAAAACTGCTGAGGCTAGAGGGCCGGTGGTGGCCTATCCTTTATCGGTGCCAGACGCGCGATCATGACTAACTTTAACCTTAAATAAAATTAAAATTACTGAGGCTAGAGGGCCGGTGGTGGCCTGTCCTATATCGTTGTCAGACGCGCGATCATGACTAACTTTAACCTTAAATAAAAGTCAAAACTACTGAGGCTAGAGGGCTGCAATTTGGTATGTTTGATGACTGGAGGGTGGATAATCAACATACCAATTTGCAGCCCTCTAGCCTCAGTAGTTTTTAAGATCTGAGAGCGGACAGGAAAAAAGTGCGGACGGACAGACAAAGCCATATCATTAGATATCTTTGACAAAAAACTATAGAAAAAAATAAAACAGTGACGTGTTCAGATCATCCTGACTTTTGCCATTCTCTCAGTGACGTTCGACCAGACTCGACGCAAATATTCCCGGGAATCGATTCGGGCTGACGTCAGCTAGACCTCGAATTAAAAACTGAAGATGGATTCCATGAGGTCAATAATCCTCCTCGTGAGTTTTGGAAAACAGTTTGTTGTCGTCGCCTGTTCTGAGAATCGTCCTCGAGAGACGTAAGAAAAGATTAATACCAATTCTCTGGTCCATTTTTTTTTATAATCAAGATCCACAGATATATATAAATAAATTGCACTGTTTGTGATTATTATTATTATTATTATTATAATATAATTACTATTATTATTGATTACGATTATTTATATGGAACAGTTATTATTGAGAAGAAATCCAAGTTTATAGAGAATAGTATTATTATTATTATTGATTATTAAATTCATAAGATGAACCCTATTCATATGAATAGTATGGGGTCACTGACTTGAAATTCAGTTATTATTATTATTATTATTATTATTATTATTATTATTATTATTATTATTATTGTTATTCAGAATGTGAACCCTATTCATATGGAGCAAGCCCACTAAAGGGACCATTGACTTGAAATTCAGGCTTCCAAAGCATATTATTATTATTATTATTATTATTATTATTATTATTATTATTATTATTATTATTATTATTCAGAAGATGAGCCCTATTCATGTGGAACAATCCCACCTTATACTGCATATTGGTAGCAATTTCGTATTAATACGTTTGTATATATTCCCCTTTATTGAATATTTAACCCCGATTTAAAGGAGGTTATTTTGAAATGGAGCTTTTCCATTCTACTTATACATTTTATGAACGATTTCCTGAGATTAAACGAGTGAAAAATGAGCCGACGTTTCTTCGGCGCAATCGAGTTTTCTGTACAGCCGCTACAGAGTATAATCAAGGCCACCGAAAATAGATTTATCTTTCGGTGGTCTCGGTATAATGCTGTAAGAGCCGCGGGCCATGAAATTTTAACGAGGGCCGGTGGTGGACTATTCTATATTGTTGCCAGAAGCACTGATTATGGCTAACTTTAACCTTAAAAAAAATCAGAACTACAGAGGCTAGAGGGCTGCAATTTGGTATGTTTGATGATTGGAGGGTGGATGATTAACATACCAATTTGCAGCCCTCTAGCCTCAGTAGTTTTTAATATTTGAGGGCGGACAGAATGAAGTGCGGACGGACAGACAAAGCCGGCATAACAGTTTTCTTTTACAGGAAACTAGAAGAAGGTGATTTAAAAAAAAAAAAAACTCTTGTCTATTTCCTGGTAACGCTTACCTTCCCAGAGGCGGGAAGTAATTATTTACTTAGCAATTGACGTAATCCTTTACGGAGCGAGGTAGCCAAGAAGAACTGAGAGGTGTTTTTTGTATCTTTCATATCCTGGTTTAGATTTTTTTTTATCTGAGTCAACATTCTGTGATTCCCTGAAGGTAAAGCAATTCGAAATCATTATTCTTTCTGGTTTGATAACAAGAATCGATTCGCGCCCTATATAATGTTTAAACAATTCGAAATTAATCTTTCTGATTTCTGTGATGTTGACAAACAACTCGCTTCCGGTAAATGTTTAAATAATTAGAAAGAAATCGTTTTGGTTCTTCTAACATTTCGAGCGACTCGCATCTAATAATGTTAAAACAATTCGAAGTGGATCTTTCTGGTCTCTGTAATGTTCACAAACATCTCACATCCAATAATGTTTAAAAAATTCGAAATGAATCTTTTTGATTACAGTGCAAACAACTATAATCTCATCATGTGTACACAAACATAAACCAATCTTTTTTGGTTTAAAATACAAACGGCTCAAGTCCAATAACGTTCAAACAATTTAAATTGAACCTTTCTGGCCTCTGTAGTACAAACAACTCCCGTCCCGTAAAGTTGAAACAAATGAAACAACTCGAAAAAAAGAACCTCTCTGGTCAGTGCAATGTTTACAAACGCCCCACCGACACATTAACAATACTTATGCTCAGGGCAGTCGCGGCCACACACACACACACCCCAGAGCTAATCAGAGCTCGCCTCCTCTTTACGGCCATCGATTTCATCCAAGATACATGAAATGGCCCTTCTTCTCTCCCCTCCCCTCCTCCCCCTTCCCCTCCCAGCAACAGCAGCTGGACCCTTGTTAATATTACCTTCTGGTAGCAATTATTCGTCCTTCGCGCCCCGTGCCGCTCTCTCGCGGAGGCTTAATTAATAGATGAAATGGCTCCCAACGCGACAGGAAAATCGTTATCAGGTTTTTTAGGGAGGGGGGGAGGTGCCATGTCAGTTGCGTAATGCGTATTCTCACTCCGTCTTCAAGGTGGAGATTACGCTGCTTTCTCGTGTGTAGAGCAAGGTGAACTGTTATTTGCATTTTCCCTTTTTTACTTGATATTTTTTCTTTTTTATTCCTGTGTGGACGTTAGAATTGGCGGCCATGTCTGCTGCGTAATGTGTATTCTGATTTTGTCTTCAAGGTAGATATTACGCTGCTTTATCGTGTAGAGTAAGCTGTAATTCTCTTTTCTATTTTCCCTTTTTGGGGGGGCTTTCATTTTCATTCGGATCTGGGCAAGAATTTGACACTAGATTACCCGTATCATAGGGTTTTTCCTATAGAGAGAAAAAGGTCCCCTATCTGTAATGATTTTTTTTATTTTCTCTTATAGATATGACATTATTGCATTTTCTGCTTGAGGGTGCCATCTTTTTTCAATCTGGTCTGGGCAAGAATTGGACACTAGGTTGCCAGCACCACTGAATTTTACATATACAAAGAAAAAAAGGTTACTTGTCTATAATATTTTCTTTATTTTTTCGTGGGAATAATAGGACATTATTGTAAGATATTTTCACAATTTTTTTTCTATAACTGGCAATTTTTTTATTTTCTCGTGGAAATAGGACATTATTGTAAGACATATTCAAAAACAGTTTTTTTTATAGCTGGCAAAATAATTTTTAACTAACACGCAGTTCAACTTCTTGTCTTGATAATTTCTTAGTGAAGTCTACAGTAAAATGACAAATATTTGTCTCCAGATTAAAATAAGGCCATCAGAACTGGTTCTTAATTTCATTAAAAATATATTTTTGCCATCAGAGTATTTTTTTATTACTGAAATTACTTGCTATGAACAGTTATTGCTTTTCTTCATTACTTTCACTCAAGGATGTACTTTCATTTTATGAGAATGATTCAGTGAACTTCAATATAATGGACAGATGTGTGTTTATTATTTTCACTCAAATCGTACCATCATTGCTTAGCAATAATTCGGTAATGAACATCATAATATTCTTTGGAATCTTGAAATTCAAATCAATGACCCCTGTGGAGCTTGTTCCATATGAATAGGTTCATTTTCTGAATAATAATAATAATAATAATAATAATAATAATAATAATAATAATAATAATAATAATAATCTTCCTTGGAAGCTTGAATTTCAAGTCAATGGCTCCTTTTATGGGCTTGTTCCATATTAAGAGGGTTCATCTTCTGAATAATAATAATAATAATAATAATAATAATAATAATAATAATAATAATAATAATAATAATAATAATCGTTGGAAGCTTGAATTTCAAGTCAATGAACCCCTTTTCTGGGCTTGTTTCATACGAATAGGTGTTTATCTCAAGAACAATGGATATAAATATGTTCATTACTTTGACTCAAAGACATACCATCATTTCAAAGAAATAATGCAGTAAACTCGAATATAATGGACGGATGTCTCCAAACAATAAATTCCAAACAATAAACAGAATTGCAAATGAACCTGCGTTTTACAGCAACGCAATTACGGGAGGGTCGATTGGCTTGAATGTAACAGTGATTCTTCGCCGGCTCATTTTTCGTCAAGCCTTGTCGACCCAGATGTTCTGTATCTGATTGTGTTTTGGTTTTCTGATAATCGTTTAGAAGGAAAACTTTTATTTTCTTGAGGTTAGGGAATTGTAAGTCATTTGTCACATTATCGTGTCATTTAGGAAAATATATTTCAGGAGAGTATTATTATTATTATTATTATTATTATTATTATTATTATTATTATTATTTGAGGTTAGGAAGCTGCAAATTATTGGTTACAATATCATGTCGTTTACGAAAAAATATTTTGAGATTATTATTATTATTATTATTATTATTATTATTATTATTATTATTATTATTATTATTATTATTAATTTATGAATTTATTATTCTGTAAACTAATTGTCACGATATCAAATCATTTAAGAAAAGATATTATTTTAAAAATTTATTATTTGTAAACTGTCAGATATCAAATTATTATTTTATTATTATTATTATTATTATTATTATTATTATTATTATTATTATTATTATTATTATTCAGAAGATGAACCCCATTCATATGGAAAAGCCTAGGAGTGCCATTGATCTGGAATTCAAGCTTACAAAGAAAATGGTGTTCATTTGAAAGAAATTACAGATAATAGGAATCAGAGAAAAAAAAAAATGTTATTAGAAGGCAAAGAAAAATGTACAAATTGAAAAATAATTAGATAAAAATATTAATAAATTATCAAAAATATGTAGAGAATTGTTTTAGGGTAGTAATGGGTAGTAATGTAATGCATTAATATCCTAAAATAATAATAATAATAATAATAATAATAATAATAATAATAATAATAATAATAATAATAATAATAATAATAAAAAATGCAAGTTATATTTGACATTATGTTATCATTAAAAACTGCTTTTATCTTTCCAGTCCTGTATGTAATGCCTGTAAAACTGATTACATAATGATGCAGATATATGTATGTATATATATATATATATATATATATATATATATATATATATATATATATATATATATATATATATATATATATATATACATATATATATATATATATATATATATATATATGTATGTATATATATATATTGTATGATTATGCAGTCGAATTGCATACAGTATTGAAAAGATATATATATATATATATATATATATATATATATATATATATATATATATATATATATATATATATATATATATATATATATATATATATATATCAGAAATGAAGTCAGGTCAAGTTAGGTTGTACATGCCCTTGTAAATACCCAGAATTACTCGGGAGAGCAAACAGTATTCTAAATACTCCTTCGAGAATAATTCTCTCAGAATACCGCCACGACAGAAATGTCAAAAGTCTAATTCCCGGACGAAGCGTGACAGAACCCGGTTCCCGATTCGTCACGGAATTCGCCCCAACCAATTAGCGAATTCCCAGTTGGCAAATATTGGAATATCCTTCGCAGTCTGATAAAGCCAGTTATTATGGCATTCACTACGATTCTGCTTGACGATAATGGCTTGTACACGGAGCTAAGGCTGTATGTATATACATATATATATATATATATATATATATATATATATATATATATATATATATATATATATATATATATATATATATATATATATGTATATGTATATATATATATATATATATATATATATATATATATATATATGTATATGTATATATATATATATATATATATATATATATATCTATATATATATATATATATATACACACATATATATTATTCGTAGAAAATTTCCTTTATCACAAAATCTATTTTTTCATAAATGGTTTGTTATTGTGATAATATTAACAATTTGATAGAATGTTTTAGATGTGCAATCTTACGATTATGTAATTGAATTACGGACGTGTTATGTATTTGTATACATGTTTTATTCATAAGGAAAATGCAATGCATTACTACCACAAAATTTCGCCTCATATACTTCTAATGATTTATTAACATTTTTATCCATTTATTTATTAATTTGTTCATTTATCTTTCCTTCCTAATAACTGATTTCTTCTTTCTGCATTTCCTATAATCTTCTGTAACTTCTTTCTAATGGACGCCGTAATATTATTTGGAAGCTTGAATTTTAAGTCAGTGGCCCCTGTGGGGGGCTTGTTTCATAAGAATAGGGTTCCTCTTCTGAATAATAATATTAATGATAATAATAATAATAATAATAATAATAATAATATTATTATTATTATTATTATTATTATTATTATTATTATTATTATTATTATTCGATAATAATTTCAAGTCAAATAATAATAATAATAATAATAATAATAATAATAATAATAATAATAATATAATAAAAATAATAATGGCCCCTTTTGGGCTTCTTCCATATGAATAGTGGTTCATCTTTTGAATAATAATAATAATAATAATAACCACAGCTTAACACTGCCATATGCATCTCATCCCAAACGTTTAATTATACCGCGAAATCGTCCTTAGCACCAAAGAAAAAAAAAATGGCGTCAGGCGTGGCTTTCCCTCCCTGGCAAAGTGGCACCCTAATTTTCCGGTTTGTGAATCTCAAAGAGAGAATTTAATTATGTCGCGCGTTGCAAACGGCACCGTAAGACCTCCCTGCAATTTGCAAGCACTTGAAAGCTTTACCTTTTACTAATTACTTCTCGTTGTGAGTTTGTAATTCAATTCTGTACTTAGGTGAGAAAGGGTTAGTTTGGTATTTAGGTATGGGGTGGGGGCACTTGCGGATCCAGGGGGCCAGGCACTTGGGCACGTGGCCCCCTCTCCATGAAAAATAATGACAAAATAATAAAATTGAAGATTTATTAGATAATAGTAATGGCGTAAATGAGAGATTTAAAAATGTGGGAAAGATGTAAAAATTTATTATAGAAATATTATATATATATACTACTATATTATATATGTGTCTGTGTGTGTATGAAAATTGGTAACCCCCCCCCATGAAATTTTTCTGGATCCGCTAGTGGATGGGAGTAAACAGCTTAAGTTTGGCTTTCATGTAAACAATAGTTTTTTAAAGCAATTTCTTGTTTTTTATATTTTTTAAAGAAAAGACACATTAAGCAATAATGACGAAGTGTAATTTTTAATAAAACCCAAATTTTAAAATGATAAACATTTTCTTCACTGGTCTATCTTTTATTTTTTAATTTTATTTTGCTTACAATATGTACAACCTAAAATTTTTATAAGAAAATTTTAAAGTAGAAATAAATCTACAACTCACATCAGGATCGTACCCAGGGCCCCCTCTAACGAAAGGTAGCCCCCTTGACTTTCATTTGAGAACCCTGGGTTCGATCTCTGTGCGAGGTACAAATCTATCTCTGCTTTTCTTACCTCTTAGAACTAAACAGAGGAAGAAGAAATATATTTCCAAGAAGAAATATATTTCCAGTTCCCACTGGGATCGAACCCAGGGCCCTCAAAAGAAAGAACCCTGGGTTCGATCCGAATATGAGTTGCAAATCTATTTCTACCTTTCTTACCTTTTAGAACTGAACAGGGGAAGAAGAAATATATTTCTAACTCACTGTAGGATCGAACCCAGGGTTATTTCATTCGAGAACCCGGGGTTCGATCCCAAAACGAGGTACAAATCTATTTCTACGTTTCTCACCTTTCAGAACTAAACCTAGGAAGAAGAATTACATATCTAAATCACACTGGGATCGAACCCAGGCCTCCTGAAATTACGGCAACGCCCTTGCCTTTCTGTTAAGATTCCGGGGATCGATCCCTGTTCGAGATTCAAATTTACTGTTACGTTTTTAACACTTCAGAACAATAGGGACATTTACAGTCGAGTTTTAAGCCAGAATTTGAAAGGATTATTATACATATAAATAACACGAAACACCTGAATACCGCCTCAGATTCCACGAAAACGGAAGGCACGGGACCAGTAATTGAAGTCATGAATTGTGTGAATCTCACGGCCATAATTTGGACTCGAAATATCTTTTTTGAATTAAAGAAAAACGACGAAAATTTCCGGGAAGAATCGATTCGCCATTTTGATTTCCAGAAAACTCAGCGCGTTTCATTATACCAAGAAATTGGTTTTCGCTACATTTATAGAAACGGGTCTGTGATATCATTATATAGGCGATATCTTTATATACTGTATATGCGATATCATTTTTTATATATGTCATTATATATATGCGATATCATTATATATTTGTGATATTAATCTGCGATATCATTATATATATGCGATATCATTATGTATTTGCGATATCATTATGTATATACGATCTCATTATATATATGCGATATCATTATATATATATATATATATATATATATATATATATATATATATATATATATATATATATATATATATATATATATATATATATATATATATAATGTGATGTCATTATACACTGTATATATGCAATATCGTTTTATATATGCAATATCAGTATATATGTGATATCATTATATGTATGCGATATCATTGTATAAATGCAATATCTTAATATATATATGCAATATCTATATATATTCGATATCATTATGTATATGATATAATATATGCGATATCAGTATATACATGCGATATTGAATATATGCGATATCATTATATATGCAATATCATTATATATATGCGATATCTATAGATATATATGTGATATTATATATATGCAATATCATTTTATATATATATATATATATATATATATGTATATATATATATATATATATATATATATATATATATATATATATATATATATATATGCGAATAAGTCTTGAGATTCGTTCAACCAATAATTTTATGTTCAAGTCATTGTACTAAATCATCATACCTGGAAAGGTGAAGACTAAAGCCAGTAACATCAGATAAATTGCAAAGATTATCATCACCCTTGAGATTCGTGCAATCAGTAGCTTTATTTCTTTAGATTTTATTATTATTATTATTATTATTATTATTATTATTACTCAGATGATGGATAAAACGAGCAACGTCTGGATAAAACGGCAGTTTATCAAATGACTCATTTCAGAATTAGCATCTAAGCGAAAAAGAATATTTAAAAAAAAAGAATTACAAAGGAAATAATGACTTTTTTAATCGCGTTATTCGGTATAACAGTGCGTCATTAAGGCTTCCCCTCGTAATGACTGCATTACATTACGCCAACGTGATTTTTTGTTCATTACTGCGGTTTGTCAGACAGTTTATCAAACACTTTGTCAAATGGTTTGTCAAACGGTTTGTTAGATTGTTTATCAAATGGTTTATCCAACGGTTTGTCAGACGGTTTATCAAACTGTTTGTCAAACTGTTTGTCAAACGGTTTATCAAATGGTTTGTCAAATAGTTGATCAAACACTTTAACAAACGGTTTGTCTAACGGTTTATCAAACGGTTTGTCTAACGGTGTATCAAACGGTTTGTCAAACAGTTTATCAAACGGTTTGTCAAATGGTTTGTCTAACGGTTATAAGGGTCGATTCCACTCGACAAAAAAAAAAAAGACGTCGAATGCATCGATCGTTATGGGTATATAGGTCGATTCACATCTTTTACCAGTTCCTGCAATTTCTCTCTACCACTTCTTCACCAAGTTAGGGTTGTAGTGTCGTCAGTGCGCCTCTCGTGTTGCTCTGTAGGCATTACAAAAGGTTATTAGCAGCTTCCCTTCGGCCTACAGCTGCTGCTTCATTTTAGCATTTTACTTGACCTCCATCCCCCTTCCCTGTCCACCACCTTCACTCTCTGAAGCACTGAATGGCCGAAAGTGCCCACCCAGACCCTGGCTTAATATATACCCTTAATATTCATAAATCAAGGAATTCCTTCTTATCTCACAAGACCCCCATACTTCCCTTAGGTCAAATTCTCGTGGGACCTTTCTCCCTATTTTAGGAAGGTTCTATAGGCGATCTATATAGGAAGGTCCCATAGAGGGGTGTATATAGGTAGGTCCCATAGAGGGTGTTTATAGGTAGGAAGGAAACTGAGATAAGAATTGATTCCCTTCGGGGCCATTAAGGGGTCTCCCCCTGTCTAGTAACCTATGGCCCACCAGACCTTTCCCCAGGGCAGATTACTGTTCGGATGATTTATCTGTCAGAATGAGCTACAGAATTGCCTATTTTGACGTCCTGTAAAAGGTGATCGGGACGGAGTATTCGTCTATTCCAAGGACACCGTGATAGTTCCGAAGTGGAATTACAGATATTTGAAAGAACTCCGCCTTTTTCCGAATGTTTTACGCTCGTCCTACGGGGAAAGGTATATGGTAATTTGACAGTCTGTTGGAGGATTCCATTCCAATTCAGTCGAATTTAACTGCTATATACATCTACACTTTTAAATGTAAATATATATATATATATATATATATATATATATATATATATATATATATATATATATATATATATATATGTATATATACATATATATATACATATATATATATATATATATATATATATATATATATATATATATATATATATATATATATATATATATATATATATATATACCTGCTTTCCCCAAAGGGCTCTATTTTATAATTCAACGAGAAGCACCACCATCGATTCATCCACTTGTCTGTAAATCACGCCGCCTTCGGAACAATTTCCTCAATGTCCGTCAAAGCATAAAATTGCTTTCAGCAACGATACAGCATTGTTTTGTGCCTGCATTCTGAATTCTGTATACTAAACCCTGTATCCCAACAGCCTTTCTGTTTTTGTAATCACCGAAGCTGCCTTCACAAAAGAGGAGAGAGCGCGTTCAATAGATTCTCTTAATCAAAGGCAATTGTATTGACGAGCAGCTCGTTTCATTATTTCCTTAATGGATTTTTTTTTTTTTTTTTTTTTTTGACACGGGGGGAAAATATACGGGGCAGTTTTCGTATGCCAGAGGCATACTTGTGTTTCAGTTTCGGCGTTACGTGGCGATAGAAGGCTTTGTGTTTTGTGAATCGTTTGTTGAAATGTATTTTTCAAAAAGGTTGGGCTTCATAATGCTTAAGGCAAGGTTATGGAAAGGAAATGCATATAAATATTGCAAGAACTTATGCTTGGTTAAATCTGTACACCCACTCGTTACACTCGTACCCAGACATACACAAAACACACACAAACACATATATACACATAAAAGTACATATATATATATACATATACAATCACATCTCCCTTATCCAAATATCAAAATAAGTAGAACGAATATTTCAGGCTTCCGTGTTGGAGTTGTCCACCCAACTTCCGCCTGAAACAGGAATGAATATAGTCCGAAAGCAAAATCAATCAAAATGCGAGCAATATCATCATCACCGCCAATTTCCGAAGCGGGATTGGGTGAAATCTGGCAGCAAAATGCGAGTCAACTTCAGGGGGACCCTTTTGTTGGGGGTGGGGTGGGGGGTGGTGGTCCCATTTCGAGTGTTTTAATATTTTCTTAATGTATAGTTCAGTCGTTCAGTCTCTCTTTATGGCTTGGCTTCGTTATTGTTGTTTATTTTACGTAAAAAAAATCGATTTGACAGGAGAGTAGGCCTAATTATGTGTTGTTTTAAGCGTTTGTGTAATCTGCTAAACGTATAGAAGTGTGTGTTTGTGTATGTGTATATGGGCATGAGTATATGAGCGGGTTTGCAGATTCAGTCAAGTATAAACTCCTACTACATATATACGCATTTTCCTTTCCGGTAAATCTTCCTTTACGCATTGTAAAAAAAACACCTCTTTGAAAAATACATTTCAATAAACATTTCACAAAACACAAAAGCCTTCTATCACCACGTAACGCTGAAACTGAAAAACGCAAGTCACGAAAACTGCCCCGTATATTTCCCCCCGTGTCCAAAAAAAAAAAAACACACACAAAAAAACATTCATTAAGAAAATAATGAAACGAGAGGCCTCGTCAATACAATTGCCTTTGATTAAGAGAATCCATTGAACGCGCTCTCTCCTCTTTTGTGAAGGCAGCTTGGGTGATTACAAAAAGAGAGAAAGGCCGTTAGGATACAGGGTTTAGTATACAGAATTCAGAACGCAGGCACAAAACAATGCTGTATTGTTGCTGAAAGCAATTTTATGCTTTGACGGACATAGAGGAGGCGGCGAGATTTACAGACAAGTGGATCGTCGGTGGTGCTTCTCGTTGAGTTATAAAATAGAGGCCTTTTTAGGGAAAGCAGATATATATATATATATATATATATATATATATATATATATATATATATATATATATATATATATATATATATATATATATATACACACACACACACACACTGTACTGTCTGTACGTCTGTCAGGCAACTCCGTCAAATTCTCAGATGAAAGGCAAGAGTGCTAACTTTCCTTTTGAAATAACCCTGGGTTCGATCCCAGTGTGAGTTAGAAACATATTTCTTCTTCCTCTGTTTAGTGCTAAGAGGTAATAAACACGGAAATAGATTTGTACCGCATACTGGGATCGAACCCAGGGTTCTCAAATGAAAGTCAAGGGCGCTAACTTTCATTCGAAATAACCCTGGGTTCGATCCTGATGTGAGTTGTAGATTTATTTCTATTATAAAAGTTTCTTGCAATAATTTTAGGTAGTATATAATATATGCATAAAAAAAAAAAAAAAATAAAAGACAGATCAGTGAAAAACAATTTTATCATTTTAACATTTGGGCTTTGTATTAAAAAAAAAAAACTTTCATCATTGTTGCATGAGGTGATTTTTCTTTAAAAAATATATTTATATAAAACACAAGACTTGTTTATATTAAGGCCAAACTTTATCAGTTGGATGTTTTATTCACAAACATATCTTCATTATTGCTTAATGTGTCTTTTCTTAAAAAAATATTAAACAAAAAAATAAAAAAAACTATTGTTTACATGAAAGCCAAACTTAACCTGTTTACTCACACCCAATAGCGGATCCAGAAAAATTTCCAGGGGCGGAGCCCCCAATTTTCATATACATACATGCACACACACATATATTATATATATATATTATATATATATATATATTTCTGTAATAGATTTTTTATTTTTTCCACATTTTTAAATTTCTCATTTATGTTATTATTATTATTATTTAAATTTCTCATTTATGTTATTCTTATTATCGAAATCTTCAACATTATTATTTTGTCATTATTTTTCAATGGGGTGGGGGGCACGTGCCCAGGTGCCCAGCCCCCTGGATCCGCAAGTGCTCCCACCCCATACCTAAATACCAAACTAACCCTTTCCCACCTAAGTACAGAATTGAATTACAAACTCACAACGAGAAGTAATTATCAAACGGCAAAGCTTTCAAGTGCTTGCAAATTGCAGGGAGGTCTTACGGTGCCGTTTGCAACGCGCGACATAATTAAATTCTCTCTTTGAGATTCACAAACCGGAAAATTAGGGTGCCACTTTGCCAGGGAGGGAAAGCCACGCCTGGCGCCATTTTTTTTTTTTTTTTTTTTTTTGTGCCAAGGACAATTCCGTGGTATAATTAAACGCTTGGGATGATATGCTTATGGCAGTGTTAAGCTGTGGTTATTATTATTATTATTATTATTATTATTATTATTATTATTATTATTATTAGATAAGAAGATGAACCCCATTCGTATGGAACAAGCCCGAGTGGGCCATTAATTTGTTTTTCAAGTCTAGTGCTTGCATACATATGCATATACATAAAAGCATACACGCAAATATTCATATATATATATACATATATACATATATGTATATGTTTATACAGTATATATATGCAAATAATATATATGCTTATTAATAATATGCTGACGTAAATATCTTTTGATTTAACCGCAGGAAACTTCTGTCTATCTATCTATCTATCTATCTATCTATCTATCTATCTATCTATCACTGATAAAGATTGAGGGACACAGAGTAAAAATAACTGAAGAATAAGGCAATCCGATTATATACATTAGTTATTTTACAACAAATCAGTTTTACAGGTTATATTTCATGTGATTTATATCCGCGTTTAGCCCCGAAATAATAATTCTATCATGCGAATTGATTCCACATTCCGTCAGAGTTTACGATATAGGATTGGATCAGTAAATGCCTGAAATGCTTTCATAAAATTTCAAATGGAAATTCAGGTATGAATATATATATATATATATATATATATATATATATATATATATATATATATATTATATTTATGTATATAAATATTTATATATATGAAATAATAATTACATAAAACATGTTCAGAAAATACTCTTAAAGAAATGGGAGTACAGAGTATATGATGAAGAGAGAGAGAGAGAGAGAGAGAGATAGAGAGAGAAATTGTATGTATATCATAAAACATGCCAAGATAATTTACTTCAACAGAAGGGTTCCGGAGAGAGAGAGAGAGAGAGAGAGAGAGAGAGAGAGAAATTGTATGTATATCATAAAACATGCCAAGATAATTCACTTCAACAGAAGGGTTCTTCCGGATGAGAGAGAGAGAGAGAGAGAGAGAGAGAGAGAGAGAGAGAGAGACATACATATAAAAATGCTAAGGAAATACTCGTAATTAAAAGGGGTGTCGAACAATACAGAATATACGACGAAGAGAGAGAGAGAGAGAGAGAGAGAGAGAGAGAGAGAGAGAGAGAGACCCACTTAGCAATTCATTCTCTCAAGAGCATTCCACTGTGACCAGCAAGAATGAGGGGAATGAGATGAGGATGATGATCAGGGAAAGGACAAAACAGCATCCCTTTAATTCTACCTCCTTTTTTTTATTATTATTTTTTTTTTAAATGTCAGAGCAATTGAGGAAGCGAACTCTCGCTCTCTAATGAAGAATTGGGCGGTTAATTTGATTTGTCACGCTGACTAATTGCTGCTCTGAGAGAGAGAGAGAGTGAGAGAGAGAGAGAGAGAGAGCAATGAAATTGGAACAGGGCAAATTTATATGAAGCCACTTTTCATTCCAGAGTATATTGTTTCTCTCTCGACAGATGGAGGGCGAGAGGTCGTTGTTCTGTTTAATAGTGTATTTATTTATTTGTTTATTTTTTGGGACAATTTTAAGGTCGTTTGAATACGTCAGCGCTTCGTTTTGTCTGGGTGAATATTACCTGAACGAGGTATGACAGGTATTGTTAATGAGGATAGTATTTTCTCGAGTAGATCTCCGTCTTCTAAATAGTATTTTGTAGAGTAGATCTCTGTCTTCTAAACACTACTTTCTCAGTAGATCTCTGTGTTCTAAACACTACTTTCTCGAGTATATCTCTGTCTTCTAAACAGAGAAGCAAGAACAGTATTTTCTCGAGTAGATCTCTGTCTTCTTAACAGGGAATTTGGACGGTATTTTCTCGAGTAGATCTCTGTCTTCTGAAACAGGGAACTTGGACAGTATTTTCTCGAGTAGATCTCTGTCTTCTAAACAGTATTTTCCCAAGCAGATCTCTGTCTTCTAAACAGAGAAGTAAGGACAGTACTTTCTCTAGCAGATCTCTATCTTCCGAAGGCATTTTCTCAAGTAGAACTCTGTCTTCTAAGCAGCATTTTCTCGAGCAATTCACTGACTTCTAAACAGTATTTTCTCGAGTGGATCTCTGTCTCCTCAACAGAGAGGGAAGGCCAGTATTTTCATCTGCTGGTAACAGAACGCTTATCACTTGTAATACCTCCTGGGTGTAAATTAATCCTGAAGTATCGTGAATTTGATATTAGAAGATATTTGTGGGTTAATATTTGTGAATACAAAAAGTCATTATTATTATATATATATATATATATATATATATATATATATATATATATATATATATATATATATATATATATATATATATATAAGACAAAATCCACGAAGGAAAGAGAAACAATGGAGTACTGCAAGGCCTTTCGACTTACAGTCCTTTTTACTTAACAGACTGAAGAAATATAGAAATAAGTTTACAGAGAAAGCTCATGTATAAATGACAGAAGGGGGATTACAAAGGGAAAAATATGTACCTGGATTCCAACACACACACACACACACACACACACACATATATATATATATATATATATATATATATATATATATATATAATATAATATATATAATTATATATTTATATATATATATATTTATATATATATATATATATATATATATATATATATATATATATATATATATATATATATATATAAATAATATCTATATACACAGCACATCGGGTAAACTATCTTATGTTTTTTGAATCATCAAAGCAGTCTTCAACCAATTTAAACTTTGACATTGCCATTAACCTCCATTTCAACAAATATTCTCAATCAGGAATGGACACATGTGCATCAATATCAATTAAGAGAGAGAGAGAGAGAGAGAGAGAGAATGATTGATGTGAGATAGTTAGCATACCGGTTCCCAAATGAAATATATATATGGATAATTTATGGGGATGGCATTTATTAAAGAACTGAGGAGAGAGAGAGAGAGGGAGATGGAATATTGGAGATACTATTTGTTAAGGAATTTGAGTAAACCGGAAAGCAGACTGAGAGAGAGAGAGAGAGAGAGAGAGAGAGAGAGAGAGAGAGAGAGAGAGAGAGAGAGAGAGAGAGACAGAGAGACAGAGAGACTGAATATTGGTTGGAGATAATATTTATCAAAAAACTGAGTAGAGAGAGAGAGACTGAATATTGGTTGGAGATAATTTATCAAAGAACTGAGTAGAGAGAGAGAGAGAGAGAGAGAGAGAGAGAGAGAGAGAGAGAGAGAGAGAGAGAGAGATGGCTTAATGGGGGTGATATTTACCAAAGAATTTGGAGAGAGAGAGAGAGAGAGATGGAATATTAGAGGTAAAATTTATCAAAGTACTGGTACACACATACACAGAGAGAGAGAGAGAGAGAGAGAGAGAGAGATGGAATATTGGAGACACACTATCAAAAAACTGGCAAAGAAAGAGACAGACAGAAATACACAGAGAGAGAAATAGAGAGAAACAGAGAAACCCAACGCATTCCACCCTTGCTTTGCACTCAGGCAAGGAGGAGTAGGAGACCGCCTTAATCAACAGGAAGAGATGAATATTGATGAGTTAGGGGGAATCCAGCCCCTTGATGCCCTGTCCTGAAATGAAGAGCAATTAACGAAAAAGTAACTCGGCCCTTCACCAGTGAAGGATTAGTGAAATAATTCACAGGTCCTCGTGTCCTGGAGTTACTGCTGCTGACTCTCCTGCTAATGAGGTTAGTTAGTGTGGGCGTCAGCATTCACGTTCCGGTGTTTTCGTGTGTCCTGTTCATGTGTGTATCCTAGTTGCATTTGATGTCATGTATGATGTAAGTCTTGTTAGGGGTTGTGTTTGAGTGTACGGGATGCTGGAGTTGGGTGATACAATTGAGTGGGAATTCTAGTTTGTTTTTGAGGACATTGATTCTGTAGTTGGTGATGCATTTTGGGTGAAAATTGTAATTTGATTTTGAGGACATTGCTTCTGAAGTTGTGTGATACAATTGAGTGGAAATCCGAGTTTGTTTTTGTAGGACATTGATTCTGAAGTTGGTGATACATTTTGGGTGAAAATTGTAAGTTGTCTTTGAGGACATTGCTTCTGAAGTTGGTGATACATTTTGGGTGAAAATTGTAAATTGTATTTGAGTACATTGCTTCTGAAGTTGGTGATACATTTTGGGTGAAAATTGTAAGTTGTATTTGAGTACAGACTCTGAAGTCAGTTAATACATTTGGGTGAAAATTATAGTTTGTATTTCAGCATATTTCTAAAATTAGGTCATGTATTTGGGTGTATTTCAGTATATTTCTAAACTTAGGTAATCTATTTGGGTGTATTTCAGTATATTTCTAAAATTAGGTCATATATTTGGGTGAAAATCATGATCTGATTTGGGTAGATTGACTCTAAAGTTCAGTCACACATTTGGGTGGAAATTATAAATTGTATATGAGTACATTGACTCTAAAGTTGTGTCAAAGTATTTGGGTGAAAATTATAGTTTGTATTACAGTACGATTCTAAAGTTGGGGCATAGATTAGGTGGAAATTATAGTTTGCATTTTGGACATTGACTAAAGTTGCGCCAAGGATTTGGGCGAAAATTATAGTGTGTATTTGATTTCTATAGTTGGGGCATCAATTTTGGGGTGAAAATTATAAGTTGTATTTGAGTACATTAATTCTAAAGTTGGTGATACATTTGGGTGAAAATTATAGTTTGTATTCTGAGTACATTGACTCTAAAGTTGAGTCAAACTTTTGGTTGAAAATTATGGTTTGTATTTTGAGAAGATTTCCAAAGTTGGGTCATATATTTGGGTGAAAATTATACTTTGTATCACAGTAGATTTCTATAGTTAGGTCACAGATCCGAGTGAAAATCATAGAAAACGTATTACAAATCAAGGTACAGGAATTCGAAATGGATCAGGTATATAGAAAGAGAAGACTTTCCAATACATCACGAACGAATGACGTAATCAAATCCTCTTTTTACACATTAAGAATATTCTTAGGGCCTTATGCCACCCATCTCTGTGTCTCCAAGAGCATAACCTCTCGGGGGTGTCTCCAAATCAAACAAAAGATTCAACCCCATAACTCGCGAGGCGTAGAAAATATTCGTTTTCCCTTCTGAACAGTCCTAATCAGAAACATATTTACTTAAACCAGCTAGGTCCGTTGACATTGAATTCAACACTTTCACGGGAATATTCCGAAGGATTTTTCAAAGCAGCTGCCAATTTTTTTTTTTTCTATTTTGCTAGGAATAATTTTATTATTCTTTTTGGCTGGGAAAAATTTTATTTTATTTTATTTTATTTTTTTTTAAGAAATAATATATCCATTTTTGTTCATTTATCAAGCCAAGATGCAAAACACTGCTACTCTAAAACTATTAAGCTTGTATTTAATCATTTATTTATATTTTTATCTGTTTATATATTGGTTTATTATTTTATCTTTTTTTCTTTTCCAATAACTGATATCTTTTTGTAATACATAAGATTTGTATCTTCTTTTCAAATGACCACCATAATATTCTTTGGAAGCTTGAATTTCAAGTCAGTGGCCCTTGTAGCGTTGTTCCATATGAATAGAGGTTTATCTTATGGTTAATAATAATAATAATAATAATAATAATAATAATAATAATAATAATAATAATAATAATAACATTCTTTGGAAGCTTGAATTTCAAGTCAGTGGCCCCTTTGGTGGACTTGTTCCATATGAATAGGGGCTTATCTTCTGAATAATAATAATAATAATAATAATAATAATAATAATAATAATAATAATAATAATAATAATAATAATAATAATAATAATAATGATTATTTCCTTAGCAATAAGATATGTAAATAAATTATGCATATGCAAAGAAACAATGAATTATTTGTTATCGTCAGTTAATTATGTATAATTGTGTCCCTAGCATTAAGTTATGCAAATAAATTATACATGTGTAAAAGAACACAGTTGATTATTTATTTAGTTATTTGTTTATTATTATTAATTATTTTCATCAATTATTATTTCTCTAACATTAAGATATACAAGTAAATTATGCATATTTAAAATAGCAATTTATTGTTTCCGTAACAATAATACATGTAAATAAAAATAATTTTTTTTAATATTTCTCAAACATTAAGATATGCAAGCAAATTACGCACATGTAAAGTAATTATTGATTATTTTTCCATAACAATAATACATGTAAATAAAAAATATATTTTTTAAAAATATTTATAATTTATTTTATAACATTATTGACTTACCTGAAAAAACATTTTACTTTTCCAAAAATAACTTCGCCACCCAAATCATCTTCCCTTTGTAAACAATGATTTCAGAATCCGGTCCATAAAAATTACGGAATTACGAACTCCCAGGAAGCTTATAGAAGGATTCACTGATATTAGCTGTATTCCTTAAGGATGATTGAAGAGCTTATGTACAGTAAAAATTGGAGTTCCAGCTTTTTTTTTTTTTTTTTTTTTTTTTTGTAGACTGGAAAACCTGGTTTACAGGTCATTGGTTTCTTCAATGAATTCTGTGTGAGGAAGTGTTGTGTTTTCGTAAGTGAATATATATGTGTGTATATATATATATATATATATATATATATATATATATATATATATATATATATATATATTTTAATATAAATATATAGATGTTTTTATATATACATACATACATACATATATGTGTAAACATTTATATATACTCTATATATACATACACATATTATATATATATATATATATATATATATATATATATATATATATATATATATATATATATATATATATGAGAGAGAGAGAGAGAGAGAGAGAGAGAGAGAGAGAGAGAGAGAGAGAGAGAGAGAGAGAGAGAGAGTTACAAGGATCAGGATGTCTCAAAGACTTTTTAGCCCATCCGAGGAGACATTATGTGCTCACTTATCTCAAGGAGCAGGCTTTACTGTTCATTCACAGTTCTGATGATTTTGTCTAGTTTTCTTTTAAACTCTTCCTCCACACTGTTGCTGTTGACAACTTCCGGTGGCAGTTTATTCCACGTGTCACATATCTTGTCTGTGAAGAAGTTCCCACAATGGGATGCGTTGTAGCTCATCAGTTCGTTTCCATTCATTGTTTCTTGACAGGTTTTCGTTTAATGTGAAGAGGTTGCAGTCTACTTTTGTTGTGCCTTTCAGTATGTTTCTATGAGTTGTCCTCGCAATCGTGGAGAGAGAGAGAGAGAGAGAGAGAGAGGCAAAAGCACTGGAATATGCACATAAAAACTGAGAACGAGAGGAACTCACTCAAACCAACACATTCCTGAATATACACTTTTATACCTCATTCTCCATCACCTAATGGCCCCCACGTGTCACGTGCATATATTTACGGGCACGCATTCCCGAAAATCGGGAATAAACGGGAATCAGTACCGAATAATCTCATTCCCGGAATAAAAAGACGAATCCCATCTTTACTCTTGCGGCCACACTTCAGATCCTGCGTTTCATCGCGCTGAGAAATTCCAAACTTTGATATTTGATCTTTTTTTTTTCCGACTTCGGAATCTCTCTTGAAAAATGAAATTTGTAAAAATAAAAAAAAGGAAAAATTTATTCCATTTGGCGAGAGAGCTTATCCGGCTCGTTTTAGGGAATGTAAATAAGTTCGTCTGTGAACTAATGGCCGACTGATGTTGTGATCAATATCTGTTTTATGTGAAATTGCTCTTTTGAGTTTTTTATTTTTTTATTTTTATTCTCGAAAACTTGCGGATTCTGCTTCGTACTCAGAGAGGAGACGAATATATGATGAATATTCTGCCTAGAAAGATTTTAGTTTTCTGTAAGAGAACGCTATTGTCTGTCCGTCCGCACTTTTCCTGTGCGTCCTCAGAACTTGAAAACTGATGAGGCTAGAGGGCTGCAAATTGGTATGTTGATCATCCACCCTCCAGTCATCAAACATACCAAATTGCAGCCCTCTAGTTTCAGTAGTTTTTATTTAAGGTTAAAGTTAGCCATAGTCGTGCGTCTGGCAACGATATATGACAGGCCACCGCCGGGCCGTGGTTAAAGTTTCATGAGCCGCGGCTCATGCGGTATTGTACGCTTTACAGAAAACTTGATTGCGCCGGAGAAACTTAGGCGCATTTTTTAACTTTTATATATTTTATAATGAGCAGAACTAACACAATTCTCAATTGGCAAGCTGAAATGTGTGAGGGTATAATATTAGTCTCTTTCATAAAGCATAAAATGTTAATGTATTTGAAAGCTGACATTGGTTTCCATACCATTTCCTACTCTGAGCTCCTCCATTTTTTTTATTGTGAACAATTTTTTTTTTACTTGTATAATGATAATTATAGAGAAAAGGTCATTCTTCCTCACCCCCTAATCTCTCTCTCTCTCTCTCTCACAGGAACAAAATTATGAAGGAATGATATTTCTACCTCACCCTTTAATCTCTCTCTCTCTCTCTCTCTCTCTCTCTCTCTCTCTCTCTCTCTCTCTCTCTCAAGTACAATTATGAAGGAAAGGTCCTTTTCACCCCTAAGCCCTCTCTCTCTCTCTCTCTCTCTCTCTCTCTCTCTCTCTCTCTCTCTCTCTCTCTCTTCTCCTTCCTTTGAATATATAAACGTCAAACAGTGGAATTAACAGCTGAGCTGGCAAAGTACGCTGAATAGAAAGCCGATTGATCAGTGCCATTGCCTACGTGTTGTGTATTCCAGGCAAGAAATATATACTTGCACTTAGTAATGGAGAAGTGTGAAGTGTAACTGTTCCATTTATTATCGCCTAAAACGGCCCACACATTCTTAATACCAATGACTGATTTCGTCGTATACGTGTGGTAAATGTCTTCTATTTTGTTAAACTGACAGGTCCTTTGAACAAGTTCCTATTTATAATCTATATTTGAACATTTAAAATGCCATGAATTAACTAATGGTAAGATAGTGAAGAACTTGAACGGTTATTGGTAAAGTGATCGGTAGATTCTACGTATGTATGTATGTATGTATGTATGTATGTATGTATGTATGTATGTATGTATGTGTTTTCAGAGGATTAGGTAACATACAACTTGCAAAACCCAGTTGCAGATAAGAGGAATTGTTGACAAATATGTATTAATATTCATAATTGTTTACCACATAACTTGGTTAGATATTTGCCCACATCCACTTTTGCGGATTTTTAACTTGGCTAATTTTTCCTTGCATATATTTCGGCTCTTGTTTCTCTCCACTTTTTGTGGAGTCTTAAATTGGCTAATTGTTCCTTGCATATTTTTTACGAAAACTAGAGAGGACAATACAATTAACTCCTTTTTTATATCTTTTTCCACTGTTTGCAGATTTTTAAATTGGCTAATAGTTTCTCGCATTTTTCTTTACTAAACCTCTGGAAGACAACATTAAACATCAGTTCATTTTTATATATTTTTCCATTTTTTTGCAGAGTTTTATATTGGTTAATTGTCCTTTGCATAATTTTTATCGATACCTCGAGAAGTAAATGTCAGTTCTTTTGTTTTAACTCTTTTTCCACTTTTTGCAGGGTTTTAAATTGGCTAATTGTTCCTTGCATAATATTTACGAAAGCTATGGAAAGCACAATGCCATAAAATCAGCTCCAATGACTCACTTTCTGTATATTTTTAATTCGGCTAAATTCATTTTTTGCATCTTTTTAATTTGGCTAAATCCCCCTTGCATATTATTTTTTTTTTTAAGTCTTTTCCATCTTTTTCACGCGATATTTTACGCTTTTATAAATATTTATTATTTTTCTTATTTTTTGGTTAACAGTTATTCCTATTATATTAACCAAGCATGGAATCGCACAGTGATCCTCACTTCTTAACCAAGTGCTACGCACGAGTAAAGACCTCCTCCTCCTCCTCCTCCTCCTCCTCCTCCTCCTCCTCCTCCTCCTCCTCCTCCTCCTCCTCCTCCTCCTCCTCCTCCTCTCTCGGGAGATCTCGTTGTCTGGCGCGAATTAAAAGTTCCTAATCCGTTTTCTTGAATGCTGGTAACAGAAGGAGTTCAGAGAGAGAGTAAAAAAAAAAAAAAAGTGAGAGATAAGTAAAAATGAAGTCCTTCCGTTATTGGATTAAGTGGGCGAATGTCTTACACATAATCTGGTTAAAGGCGAACCGCGGGTTCTGCATTTGGGAGGACGATGTCTGTTTGTCTATCTGTCTCGAGTCTGTCTGTGTGTCTAACTGTCTAACTGTTTACTTTCTGCCTGTCTATCTATCTGTCTATCTACCTAACAATCTGTTTGTCTACTTTTATATCCATCTCTCTCTCTCTCTCTCTCTCTCTCTCTCTCTCTCTCTCTCTCTCTCTCTCTCTCTCTCCAAAGCTGCACAAAGCCTAGATACTTATTTATCAGTTTATCTGTCTAACTATCTGTCTATCTGTTCATCCAATTATATATCGATTTATCTATCTATCTATCTATCTATCTATCTATCTATCTATCTATCTATCTGTTAGTTAGCAATGCTTTTAATGTTGAGACTGTGTATGGATGCGTGTGGAAGGTTGTGGGTGTAAGGATGCGTGTGGAGGGTTGTGGGTGTATGGATGCGTGTGGAAGATTGTGGGTGTATGGATGCATGTGAAGGGTTGTTGGGTGTAAGGATGCGTGTGGAAGGTTGTGGGTGAAAGGTTATAACTGGAGGTGTGGGAAAAAGGTTTTGAATCTAAAGATGTGGGTAGATGGTTGTGGATTTAGGGTTGTATGTGAAGGCTTTGTACGTAGAGACCATGTGGAGGACTGCGGGTGATGGTTGTGAGAGGAAGGTTGTGGATGAATGGCTGGGGGTTGTGGATGTTAGGTTGTATATGGTGCTATGGGTGGATGGCATGTTAATGGTTGTGGGTATAAGGCTGCAGGTGGAACACTATTGGTGGATGGTCGCATGTGTAAGGTTGTAGGGAGGGGTTGTAGTTCAATGATTGTAGATGAAAGGCTGTGGGTGGAGGTTGTGGATGGATGGTTGTATGTGGATGGTTGTAAGACCGACAAAGCCGTCACAAAAGTTTTCTTTTACAGAAAACTAAAAGCAACTCATTCATGTCTTCGCATTTCGACACTGAATTCGAACCACTTTTACGAAGCCTTTATTTACAAAAGTGTGCTTTTACGAAGCCTTTTTTCGTAGCGTTTTCTATGAAAACCTTCTTTAAGAAGCTTTTTTTTTATGAAAACCTTTTTACCACAGCCTGTTTTACGAAGCTTTTTTTACGAAAGCATTTTAAAGAATTTTTTTACGAAGCCTTTTTTTTTAACGAAAACCTTATTATGAAGCCTTTTTTTACGAAAGCTTTTTTATGAAGTCTTTGTTTACAGACCCTTTTTTTATGAAGCCTTTGTTTACAGACTTTTTTATGAAAGTTTTTTTATGAAGCCTTTGTTTACAGACCCTTTTTTACAAAAGCCTTTTTTATGAAGCCTTTGTTTGCCGACCCGTTTTTACGAAGCCTTTGTTTACGAAAACCTTTTTAAGAAAGTTTTTTTATGAAGCCTTTGTTTACAGGCCATTTTTTTTACGAAGACTTTGTTTACAAAAGCTTTTTTTTTATGAAGCCTTTGTTTACAAAAGCCTTTTTTACGAAGTCTGTTTACGAAAGCCTTTTTTAGGATTTTTTTACGAAACCTTTTTTTACGAAGTTATTTTTAAGACCGACAATGCAAGCCTTTTTTACGAAAACTTTTTCACGAAATCTTTTTTTTTTAGGAAGTTTCTTTTTAAGGAGGCCTTTTTTTACGAACCATTTTCTACGAAAGCCTTTTTTTAGGAATGTTTTTTTAAAGAAAGCTTTTTTTTTTACGAAACCTTTTTTACGAAAGCCTTTTTAGGAAGTTTGTTTTTAAAGGAAGCCTTTTTCACGAACCATTTTTGAGGAAAACTTTTACGGAACCTTTTATTTATGATAGCTTTTTTTCCGAAACCTTCTTCCCAAAAAGCCTTTTTTTTTTCTCCGCGCAGAGATTTTTCATCGGGGGTCCGGTGACCCCTGGAAGAGCCTGAGAAAGAAAAATGGAATCGAGACAGAAAATAAAGAATGAAAAAAAAAGAACCAGGCTAAGCTCCGGAGAGCAATTCGACTAAGCTTGCAATTACAAGGGAGTGTACCTTGGGGAAAGAATGAGGTTTTTCATTTTTTCTTTTTTTTTTTTTTTTGAGGATTTTAATGAGAGGGTGGGAAGGGGGAGGGAGGGGAGGGGAGGGGAAGGAT
Source organism: Macrobrachium rosenbergii (assembly GCF_040412425.1). Classification (NCBI taxonomy): domain Eukaryota; kingdom Metazoa; phylum Arthropoda; class Malacostraca; order Decapoda; family Palaemonidae; genus Macrobrachium; species Macrobrachium rosenbergii. Next base: position 75,609,388 of record NC_089788.1, on the reverse strand, counting down.
GAGGGGGGTTAGATTATATGCATGCGTTTCTTGTCTGGATGTTGTTTTGTGGACATAAATTTCTCTCTCTCTCTCTCTCTCTCTCTCTCTCTCTCTCTCTCTCTCTCTCTCTCTCTCTCTCTCTCTCTCTCTCTCTCCCTATGTATATATATGTTTTGTGGATATAAATTTCTCTCTCTCTCTCTCTCTCTCTCTCTCTCTCTCTCTCTCTCTCTCTCTCTCTCTCCTATGTATATATATGTTTTGTGGAAATCTCTCTCTCTCTCTCTCTCTCTCTCTCTCTCTCTCTCTCTCTCTCTCTCTCTCTCTCTCTCTCTCTCTCTCTCTCTCCTATGTATATATATGTTTTGTTTCTCTCTCTCTCTCTCTCTCTCTCTCTCTCTCTCTCTCTCTCTCTCTACTATGTGTATATATGTTGTTTTGTTGACATAAATTTCTCTCTCTCTCTCTCTCTCTCTCTCTCTCTCTCTCTCTCCTTATCAGATGTTATATTCAGTTATTATAAAAACATAATAACACAAAAACATTTCGATGTTAAAAAAAATCAGTGCAATAAATCACTAAAAAATTTACTGTTTCATCAGAATCTTTTTTAAGCTATTTTTATGATTTTTAGTTTTCTGTAAAAGAAAATTAGTGTGCCGGCTTTGAATGTCCGTACGCACTTTTTCTGTCCACCCTCAGATCTTAAAAACTAACGAGGCTAGAGGGCTGCAAATTGGTATGTTGATCATCCACCCTCCAATCATCAAACATACCAAATTGCAGCCCTCTAGCCTCAGTAGTTTTTATTTTATTTAAGGTTAAAGTTAGCCGTAATCGTGCTTCTGGCAACGATATAGGAAAGGCCACCACCGGCCCGTGGTTAAAGTTTCGTGGGCCGCGGCTCATACAGCATTATACCGAGACCACCGAATGATAGATCTGTTTTTGGTGGACTTGATGATACGCTGCACAGAAAACTCGATTACGCCGAAGACATTTTTTTACAAGGGGATTGAAAACAGAAGTGTTTATATATTACTAAGAGTTCTATTACAGTTTAAAAGATGAAAAAAACTATTCAATGAATAAAAGAAGATAAAACACTAAATGAAAAAATACTTTTTTTATTATATCTTATCAGAAGTGTGATTAGACCTTATAAAACCTATCAATGAAGATAAGTTTTTTATATCTTATCGGAGGTTTTGTTAGAATTTACAAGAATGAAAAGATAATATTTTACTGCTCCAACAGAATCTTTGTTAAGATATTTTTTGCTATTTTTCGCTCTCTGCAGAAATATATCGGACACGAAAAACGCAAAGAAAAAACCAAATGAAAAAAAGAGGCGTTTTATATCTGAGCAGAAGCTTTGTTAGAGTTTATAAAAGCTAAGAAGAATAAATAAAATTCAATGAATAAAAAAAATATAAGATAAAATTCGATGAACAAAAGAGGTGAAAATTCCCCCCGAATATCAGAGGGCAATTTCCCAGGGAGCAAATCCCTGATACAATTACAAGGGAACATTTTCCAACATATTGCCCCGAAATATAAAGCGATTACATTCGCTGCTTTTCAGATTAGCGATGGATTCGCTTTTCAGGATTTTATTTATTTTTGTGCATTTTTTTGGTTTTTGGGGGCTTTGTTTTGGGATGCAGTGATTTATAAAAGTGAGTTC
>NC_089788.1:75572719-75605219 GCF_040412425.1 Macrobrachium rosenbergii | reverse complement strand
GAAACTTCGGCGCAATTTTTACTTGTCTATTTTTCCATTTACAGTTTAACCTAAGATTAAAAAAAAAAGCTAGTTTTTAATTTTCTTCCGATAATGTCTAATGAAACATTCCGCAAAGAGAAAGGGAAAAAATCCTAGTTTTTAAGATTTACTTTCTCGAAGTATTCTATCTTGCTAAAGATAGACTCGGCTTTCATTTTGTAGTTTAAGATATGACGAGGCGACAAAGGTTTGTTTAATTGATATCACTTTACCGGCTTTTTTTATCTTTTGTATCTTTTTGCATGGCGAATATATATATTATATATATATATATATATATATATATATATATATATATATATATATATATATATATATATACAGGTATATATGTATATATGTGTGTGTGTGTGTATATATATATAATTATATTTTTCGAAATTCTTGTCTTTCTAAAGATAGACTCAATTACATTTTGTAGGTCATTTCAGATAAGACGAGGAAAAGGTTTTAATTTCTAGGCGGGGGGGCGGGGCGGTGAACGGAATCTGTACCGAGACAGACATATAAAAAAAAAACAGACAGAGAATCAAGGAGACAGACAAATTAAAAATGAGAGCTCACCTGATTAAGAAACTTCGTGGAAAGAAGGATGAAGCATCACAAGGATTTAAAAAAAAAAAAAAAATTTTTTTGACGTGGTAAGAACTTAGCATTACAGTGGGAATCAGAGTGTGTTATAATTACGTGACTTCCCTGGTAATTACACTTCTGTAGTTTCTCTTTTATGTGGTGATTTTCATATCAGGTTGAAACTGCTGCTTAAAATTGGACAGCACGTTTTAATTTTCTTTTAGGGAAATGTTATAAATGTCCTGCGAATGGTGTGATAATTTATGATACTATATAAAAGATAGATGATGTATTGTGGTATGTTAATTTATTATACCACACATCGATTGTCTATTTTTCGTACGGTACAATAAACTACTGTACTAATCCTACGATTGGTACAGCAATCATTTATGCCACACAAAAAAATTGATGATATATGTGTCATGTATTTATCTTGGTACAAACATTTTTTATTTGCTTTTAAACAGTTGCCAAGGTGGATAAATTCGGATTTTATCGTAATTTAAAACCAAATATAAATAACAACAGTTTTAGATCTTGGCTTGATAAATATTATTCACCATTTTTTAGTTTTCTGTAAAAGAAAACTATTGAGATGGCTTTGTCTGTCCGTCCGCACTTTTTCTGTCCGCCCTCAGATCTTAAAAGCTACTGAGACTAGAGGGCTGCAAATCTGTATGTTGATCATCCACCCTCCAATCATCAAACTTACCAAATTGCAGCCCTCTGGCCTCAGTAGTTTTTATTTTATTTAAGGTTAAAGTTAGCCATAATCGTGCTTCTGGCAACTATATAGGATAGGCCACCACCAGGCCGTGGTTAAAGTTTCATGGGCTGCGGCTTATGCAACATTATACCGAGACCACCGAAAGATAGATCTATTCTTCGGTGGCCTTGATTATAGGCTGTACGGAAAACTCGATTGCGTCGAAGAAACCTCGGCGCATCGTTACGTTTAATGGATTGGCAAATTTATATGAAAAAAAAAGCGGTTTTGTAGAGTTTCGTGGAATAAAAAAAATCATGGACTTTCAAAGAATGAAAAAAAATATTTCGTGGATTTTGATAGAATAAAAAAAAATTTATGGACTTTCATAGAATGATAAAAAGATTTTGTGAACTTTGATAAACAAAAAATTTTATGGACTTTCATAGAATAAAAAAAAAAGATTTTGTGGACTTTGCTAGAATAAAAAAATTTTTATGGAGTTTCATAGAATAAAAAAAAAAGATTTTGTGGACTGGTAATAGAATACAGAAAATTTGTGGACTTTTATAGAATGAACTTAAGATTTTGTGGAGTTTGATAGAATAAAAAAAAGTTATGGACTTTCATAGAAAGAAAAAAATTTTGTGGACTTTGATAGAATAAAAAAAATTATGGACTTTCATAAAATTTAAAAAAATTGTGGACTTCCATGGAATGAAAAAAATTTTTGGATTTTGACAGAATAAAAAAAAATTATGGACTTTCATAATATAAAAAAAAAGGCTTTGTGGACTTTCACAAAATAAAAAAATGCTTTTGTGGACATTCACAAAAATAAAAGGGTTTTCAAAGCCGCCAGTGTTTGGGAGCCTCCATATTTAATTCGCGTATGTTCATTTATGCATTTAGTGATAAATACTTTAGTGTTAGGTTTTGTTGTTATTTCAATTTGATGGAAGGAATATATATATATATATATATATATATATATATATATATATATATATATATATATATATATATATATATATATATATATATATATATATATATATATATATATATATATATATATATATATATATATATATATATATATATCATACATATATCTCAGCAATTCAAAAACAACTCCACCCACTTTCTATTGGCTCTTACCTAAACTCGTAAAAAAGAACTCACTTTTATAAATCATTGCATCCCAAAACAAAAACCTCCCAAAAATGCGCAAAAATAAATAAAATCCTGAAAAGCGAATCCATCGCTAATCTGAAGAGCAGCGAATGTAATCGCTTTATATTTCGGGGCAATATGTTGGAAAATGTTCCCTTGTAATTCTATCAGGGGTTTACTCCATGGAAATTGCCCTTTGATATTCGGTGGGGAATTTTCGCCATCTCTTCTTTTGTTCATTGAATTTTATCTTTTTAGCTTTTTATTCATTCAGTTTTATGTATTTTTTTAGCTTTCATAAATTCTAACAAAACTTCTGGTGAGATATAAAACATTTCTTTTTCCATTTAGTTTTTTTCTTGGGTTTTACGTGTCCGATATATTTTCTGCAGAAAACGGAATTTAAAAAATATGTTAACAAAGATTCTGAGGGAACAGTAAAATATTTAGTGATTTTACTAACAAACATATATATATATATATATATATATATATATATATATATATATATATATATATATATATATATATATATACATAGTATATATATATATTTTATATATTTTTTTTCGATGAAATTCATCTCCCAATTAGCGATATCATTTATTATTATCGTCAACCCTTCCGCTTGTATAAATAGAGAAGAAGTTAATTACAAGCGTGAATCATATTTTAATTACAGCCAGAGTTCCATTAAACGAGAATTTATAGAGAGACTAGACTGCTCTTTTTTTATGAAGTAATTAATCCCGCTATTAATATTATTTATTGTTTGATAGAATAACTTTTTTGTATATTATTATTGCTATTAACTTTTTTTATATTATTATTATTATTAATATTGATTACTTTTTTGTATTATTATTATTATTATTATTATTATTATTATTATTATTATTATTATTATATTATATTATTATTATTATTATTATCCCATTATTATTACAGTTTGTTAGAATTATTTTTTCTACATCATAATTAATATCATCCCCATATCACTGTTATTATTATTATTATTATTATTATGAGTCAGAATTACTTTTTATGTCAATTATTCCGGATAATTGTTATCATCCAGTTATCATCATTATTTTAATTATAAAGAGATATATTCTATACCATCATCATTATTGTTAAGTATTATATTTGCTAGCTTTCATGTTTTAATTATAAAGCATTTATCAACGTTATTATTATTATTATTATTATTATTATTATTATTATTATATTATTATTATTATTATTATTATTATTATTATTATTATTATTATTAATCAAAACCACATTTTTCCTAAATTAATATTATTATTATTATTGCCGTTTTCCGTGATGTTTTAGCGATAATAATTTCCTGTCATCATTAAAATCACCATTATACATAATTAAACCATTACCCTAAATCGAGGGAGAGAGAACCTTGCTTCATTTACAATAAATTTCCATTTCTAATAAATTACCAATTTCAAATAAATTTTCATTGGCAATAAATTTCCATTCAGTAAATTTCAGTTTCTTATAAATTTCCATGTCCCATAAATTTCCATCCCCAATAAATTTCAGTTCCCAATAAATTTCCATGAATAAATTTTCATTGCCATTAAAATTACATGTCCAATAAATTTCTGTTTCCAGTAAATTCCCATTTCCAATAATGTCCATTCTAATATTCTCATTTCCAATAACGTCCATTCCAATAAATTTCCTTTCTAATAAACTTCCATTTCCAATGAACTCCCCTCCATATCTCCGCATCCCATTTCGGCAGGCAAAGCAAAGCTAAACAGCCGAACTGAATAAATCATTGCCAGTGAATTTCCATTGCCAACAAATTTCCACTTCTAATAAATTTCCATTTGCAATAAATTTCCACTTCCAATAAATTCCCTTTCATCTCCCGCATCCCATCTAGCAGAGGCAAAGTGAAGCTAAACAGCCGAACTGAATAAATCATTGCCAATTAATTTCCACTTCCAATAAATTTCCACTTCCAATAAATTCCCTTTCATCTCCCGCATCCCATCTCGCAGAGGCAAAGCGAAGCTAAACTGCCGTACTGAATAAATCATTGTCAATAAATTTCCACTGCCAATAAATTTCCACTTCCAATAAATTCCCATATACAATAAATTTCCACTTCCAATAAATTCCCATTCAATAAATTTCCACTTCCAATAAATTCCCATATACAATAAATTTCCACTTCCAATAAATTCCCGTTCATCTCGCCGCATCCCATCTCGCAGAGGCAAAGCGAAGCCAAACAGCCGAGCTGAGGCGAACAATATCCGGTCGACCAGACAGAGACCCAAATCGGCTGTTGGGTTTCCAGTTCATGAATTATATACCTTTCTGCCAGTGTGGCTGTCGGGAGAGATTAAGCAGCGAGAGAGAGAGAGAGAGAGAGAGAGAGAGAGAGAGAGAGAGAGAGAGAGAGAGAGTCTGTTTTTGGCAATATTACGAAGCAGGACCAATACATATATTGGCGACTAAGCAACGGTGGATTTAATGCCGTTCGGTCTCTGAATTCGGTCTTTCAGCTCCTCTGAGAGAGAGAGGAGAGAGAGAGAGAGAGAGAGAGAGAGAGAGCTCTCGTAAGATCAATAAAGGAAGACGTGAAAATATAGTGTACACGAGTTTATTTTGAACATTTTGAAACGGTTTATTGGGGAAAAAAAAAACACCAGATTGAAAAGCTAAAACCACTTTACAACCCAACAGCAGATATTGGTCGATAGGGAATACTTTCTTTAGAAATTCAGAGGACAGAGAATTGAAGTAATTTATAATTGCATATCTCGACTAAGACATAAAATAATCATTTTTCATTCAAAATGAAAATTCGAGTATGGCAAACTTTCCTTATACATTGCAAAGAGAATTAAAGTCATTTATAACTGCACATCTCTACTGAGACACAATAAATAACCTTCTAACCATTTTCTTTTTATTGTGATAAAAATCCAAGCGTGACCAACTGAACTTCAAAAATTTCAGCCAAAACAGGCCAAAATAACGGTGACAGATTGCTTTGAATTATTTTACCCTAAAAGGAAAGAGTTTATATCATTTCAGAAAGTCTGTACCAGAACTCAAGAGAAAATGGATGCGCGTATGATCAGAAATAAATTGCAGTTAGTGGCAGTTATATTTATTATAGCCCCAACGAAAACGACAGTGGTTGTAAATTAACCGGTCGCCACTGAAACAAATTCCCATCTAAAATGTGGGATACAACGAGAAACAAATAGGTGAACAAACTCATTGATAGTGTGTGGGCTTCTGCTGTGTGTGTGTGTGTGTGTGTGTGTGTATGTTGGAGAGAGAGAGAGAGAGAGACTTCTGACTCCTGTTTATGTGCGTGAGGGAGAAAGAGAGAGAGAGGAGACTCATTTAAACTTACGAACAAAACAAACAAAATGTTTTAACCTTTCATTTCTTATCATTAGCGTCCCAAATAACAAAAACATCCGGACGAATTGTTATTATTATTATTATTATTATTATTATTATTATTATTATTATTATTATTATTATTATTATTATTATTATTATTACTCATTTATTTATCTATTAATTAATTTATCTATTATCACTGACTAGTGCCTTCAATCCATAACTCCTAATCTTGTTTCCCTCCGTTTAGGAGAGAGAGAGAGAGAGAGAGAGAGAGAACAGTCGCTCTTAAAATTCGCCCAGGTGGCGAAACTGATGTTCTGCTTTGTGTAAACGAAAGTATCTTTGTTTGTTAAACGTCATATTTCATATTTCAATTACGCTCGGAGCTCCATTAAATGAGAATATGTTGAGAGACTAATTTATTATTTTTTTTCGGGGCGGAAGCAAATTAATCCTGTGATGTTATTACAAAGTTAGAATTACATTTTTCTATATAGTTATTATCATTATTATCCTTCCATTATTTCTTTTATCATCAGTTAGTTTTACATTTTTCCGTATTATCAGTATTATTTTGTATTATTTTGTATCATAATTATGATTGTTATTAGTTATCGTACTGTTTTGGTCATTAGTTAAAATTACATTTTTAAATCAATTATTATTCATAATTATTATCATCCCCATTATTATTATTATTATTATTATTATTATTATTATTATTATTTTTTTATTATTATTTAGAAATAAATTTTTTAAATATTATTATTATTATTATTATTATTATTATTATTATTATTATTCTTATTATTATTATTATTCTATCTTTCATCTTGTTTTAAGTGAAACTTTTCTCAATAATATTATTATTATCCTTATTATTTAGAAAAATATCACTTAAATATTATTATTATTATTATTATTATCTTTCATGTTGCTTTAATGAAACTTTTCTAAGTATTATTATTATTATTATTATTAATTACTGTACCACCCCCATTTTTCCTTTATCAGCATTTTTGCCGTTTCTGCTTTAGGTCTTGTCTAAGTGATAGTAGTTTTGCTGTCATCATCATCATAATCATCATCATAATCACCATTATGCATAATTAACTTTTATCAAGAAAAAAAACAAGTATAGATTATCTCGAGACGAGTAAAAAAAAAAAAACAGGAATTTTATTCACGGAAGAGGAAAAGAAAGAGAAAAAAACTTTAGGCGACCGTTAAGGAGACGAAGGTGATTAGGAAAAAAAAAAGAAAGGTTCTCTGGATGATGGTCGCGTGATGGAGAGGTGACCGTTTGGGTGGTGTGTCCTTCTTGCCCCGAAAGGGGAATCAGTTATTAGGTGAGGATGGAAAGAAGCAAAGGAGAGAGAGAGAGAGAGAGAGAGAGAGAGAGAGAGAGAGAGCATAACAAAGCCCCTAGCCATTCAAAATGCATGGAAATGAATAAAACATAAATACAGGAAAATAAAAACAAACATTGAAAGAATTGGAATAACTTTTTTACTTGACAAGAAAAGCCACTGAAGTTCAATATGAGAATTATTTTCGCGTTTCCATCCCATCGCTAAATTTAAATCCGTCAAAATGAAATGTGTTCGTTTAGAGCCGCTCAGAGGATTACTCTGCACTGCTCATTCTGAAAAGTCTTCAATTATTGAGATTATATGGCTGAAAAGTCTCAGTCTCTCGTTAATTAGCTGGATTCATTATGAGAGAATTATTATTTTTGTATTAGGAATATTCAGTAGGTCTCTTGGTATATGATTTTAATGTAATGTCGCTTTCAGAACTCTGCTTGGATTATTTCAACTTAACTTTGAGGGTACAGAGTATTTCAGTAAATTCAAGTGTAGTCATTCAGATATAAAGCAGTATTGACTCATAGAGACATTAGTTATTGGAATGGAATATTAACTGTTTCCCCAAATATCTTTTTCAGGTAAGAATTTCCTCTCTCTCTCTCTCTCTCTCTCTCTCTCTCTCTCTCTCTCTCTCTCTCTCTCTCTCTCTCTCTCTCTCTCTCAGGAAACTTACTGAGGACTGGAAAAGCCACAACACGAACATAAGAGAAATCTGCTTACTACGAGTATTTGACCTGACTTCTCTTCAAGCAGCTTAACAATAAAATGTTTCCAACAATTTCTCTCTCTCTTCGAATATCGAATCAATCTTCCATTTGACTTCCCTGGCATTGTCTTTCATCACTCACACCAAGTGCTTCACCTCCAACGCCTAAAGAGTTCTTTAAGGTACTTAAGGGTACGACGCGTCCCGGGACACTCAAATGTCAAATGGACTTTTGCCCGTAAGCCTCTTTCGAGAAAGTCACGGAGAATCATTTTAATAACATCCAGGTTCCATTCGATATCTGACAATAGACTCTCACAACACACAACAGGCACTCAGCTTCCCATGCGTAGGCTGTTAAACGTTTTATTGAAGTTTCTGCTACCAGTTTTCCCCTCCAGTACTTAAATGAATTCCCTTGGAACTAGAAATGTAATTCTGTATATTTTCGCGTTTTCTCTGTCCCTCTAATGGAAATGCTATTTCATGGAACATTTTCCCTCTGGAAGGGTCCCCTTCAAAAGGCCAGTTTGGTAAGCGGCACGATTCGACGAAGTCGTCTGGAGAAAGTTTCTCTGGAAACCTCTGGAAAGTAGGCGGTTCTAGTCCGTCCACTGGAGCTTGGAAAAGGTCAGTTTGGAAAATGCCACGATTTAGAGAAGTCACCGATGACTTTTTCTCTGGAAACTCTGGAAAGTATGTGGTCCCAGTACATCCACTGGAACTTGGAAAATGTCACGATTTAGAGAAGTCACCGATGACTTTTTCTCTGGAAACCTCTGGAAAGTAGGCGGTTCCAGTACATCCACTGGAACTTGGAAAAGTCAGTTTGGAAAATGTCACGATTCGACGAAGTCATCGGGGCACAGTTTCTCTGGAAACCTCTGGAAAGTAGTCAGTTCCAGTCCATTCCTCGGAACTTCTCAATGATTAGCAAACATTTCTCATTCTTTACTTGTTAAGGGGAACTTGAATATGAGAGTGAAATTAAGAAAGTTCTTAATAAATTAGTTTTCATTTTCAAGGTGGCAGACGACATCTTTACTTATTGCGATTGATTAAAGATAGAGAAGATATGATAATAATTTTATGTAGCGATCTGAACTCACTGGTTCTCTGCATTAAATTGAAATCAGAATGGGACATGAAATTCAGACTATAATTCCTGGGTAAACTTATGATGATGTAGATAAATATTAATTTTAAAGTTCTGGGCCTTGCAAGGCTCATAAGGCCGGTGCTGAACTCCGGTTTCATAGGCTTCCAGCGAGGAGGGGGGGGAGAAGCCCCGTTGCCTAAGGCACGTGGCCAGTGTGTCGCTAGTCCCATTGTGTAACTCCCCGGTAGAGGGCTGGTACCTATTTTCTTACTAACCCTCTCGAGTTTTCAGACCGTTAGGTTGGCGGGCCACTGGGTTTATGCAGTGGCATCAGCGAGCGGTGGGTCTTGAACCCCAGTCTCTTGACTGGTAGGCGAGAACCTTACCACTGCGCCACCACCAGTGTTTAAAACTCTCACGTTCCCAGTATCAGACATCTATTTCTGGAGATGCAAGAACAATATTACGAAAATGGAACTGGTCTTGAATAATATTCTAAGGGCGGTTCGTTATTTTGTTCCTGGAATATCCTGTATCTGGAATGTAGCTTCATCAGCCAACGCTTGTCTCAATTAAGAAGGTTAATCAAATTATTTATAGAGGTCGGTTGCATTCGGCATCACTTATGCCTTCATTGTCTTAGTTTTGAATAAATTAAGCTTCTTCACATCCCGAAAGAGGGAGTTTAATGTTCAACATTGTTTTTATTCACTTTTCTTTGAATTAATCGCACTCTATGGACCCTGACGGTTTTAAAACTTGGTTGTCATTGTCCCTGGAATTTTATTTTTTGCTGTAGGTAATGTAGTTCCTTCTGTTACTTGAAAGAATTATAGAATTTACTTTGAATGTCGAGGGCTTGCAGAAGTTCAGATATATATATATATATATATATATATATATATATATATATATATATATATATATATATATATATATATATATATATATATATATATATATATATATATATATATATATATATATATATATATATATATATATACTGTATATATATATGTACAGTATATAATTCTTTCAAGTAACAGAAGGAAACTACATTACCTATTGCAAAAAATAACATTCCAGGGACAATGACAACCAAGTTTTAAAACCATCAGAATTCATGGAGTGCGATTAATTCAAAGAAAAGTGAATAAAAAAAATGTTAAACATCAAAGTCCCTCTTTCCCACAGCCACATGAGATCGACCTAACTCCTCTCTCTCTCTCTCTCTCTCTCTCTCTCTCTCTCTCTCTCTCTCTGTGGAAAGTGGCAAAGAGATTCTGAGAACGAGCAGAATACCCTCAAGATTTTCAAGTCTTTAAAAAAAAAAAAAAAGCCTTTCCGTTCCTCGAGGCTGCGTTAAACTGCTCCGTTGTCGTCGAGTAAACAGAAAAAAAAAAAAAGGAAAATAAGTAAATGAAGAAAAAGACAAAAGACTGCAAAAGAGCGAATGCAATATTGCAGCACAGAATATTGGAGTGCACAATAGCAGGCCACTTAACAGCAACTCCCACGCCAGTATTTACGCATTGTCCTATCCCTTTGTCCTCTTTCGTTCTTTTTCCTCCTTTTTCCATTTTCCTCTTTTCATTTTTTCCTCTTTCCATTCTTTTACGACTAAGTGGGACATTTCTACCATGACGACGCTCCAATTATTCCCGGTTTCTATGCGGCTGGAGTACCTGTATGATACGTGACAATTCACGCGTCCGGAATTAAACTCGTCAGGTTTAGGCGGAAAATTCTTTAGTTTTTATTTTGTTTTTCAAGTTATACGTCACGTTTCTCGTTGCTGCAACATCGCCCTCTAATGCAGTGTTAGAAAGAGTTTTATTTTTATTGTCTGTAAAGGCCTATTTTATTCAAAACTATGGACATGAAGATTATAACTAAAATTGGAAACATTTCAGGCGTGTGAAGTTAATTTGTTTATCCTCGGTAATTGCAATTTCAGACTTGAATTTTGAGTATAATTATTGAGATATACTTTGGTGTATGACGTTAAATCCCGAGGTAGCATATTCTAGAAACAAAATTACGAACTGCCCCTAGAAAAAAATATATAAGACCCACTTCCATTTTCATAGTATTGTTCTAGTAGCACCAGAAATAAATATCCGAGATTGAGAACATGGGTCCTGTAGACACTAAAATTTTATTTATCGAGAACATTATCAGTTTATCCAGGAATTGTAGCCCGAGTTTCCTCTCCCATTCTGATTTGTAACTCAGGTCTAAGAACCAGTGAGTTGAAATCAAATGAAAACAAGTAAAAATGCGCCGAAGTTTCTTCGGCGCAGTCAAGTTTTCTGTACAGCCGCTACAGCGTACAATCAAGGCCACTGAAAATCGATCTATCTTTCGGTGGTCTCGGTCCAATGCTGTATGAGCCCCGGTCCATGAAACTTTAACCACGGGCCGGTGGTGGCCTATCCTATGTCGTTACCAAAAGCACGGTTAAGGCTAAATTTAAGCTTAACATCAAATAAAAACTACTGAGGCTAGGGGCTGCAATTTGATATGTTTGATGATTGGAGGTGGATTATCAACATACCAATTTGCAGCCCTCTAGCCTCAGTAGTTTTAAGATCTGAGGGCGGACAGTAAAGGTGCGGACGGACAGACAAAGCCGGCACAATAAATTTCTTTTACAGAAAACTAATAAAAACGGTTTAGAATCTTCCAACGTCTTTGGAAATGGAAAAAAAAATTTAGGCCAAAGACCAAGCTCTGGGAGTTGAGAGTCATTCAGCACTGAAAGGGAAATTGAGAATAGAAATGTTGAAATGTGTAAGTTCCTCGTTGGACGGGTCGGTATCGTTCTCGGCTAGCACTCTGCTGTGCCCGCGCTCGAGTCTCCGATAGCCAATGAAGAATAGATGAATTTATTTCAGGTGATAGGAAATGAATTTCTTGCTATCATGGGGTTCGGGGATTCCACAATAAACCTGTATTGTCCGTCTGTCATTGGTTCTCAGCCACGTTAAATGAGCCTAATCTAAGCCCTATAAAATTAATCAGCTCAGTGTTTGTTAAACTTGATATACAACTTTTTTGAAAGGTGTAACAGGAGGAAAACCGCCTGTTGTTCACAGAAAACACCTGTTAGAGAAACAGTCGACCGTAAGATGGAAGAAAGAGAATGAATGGAGTGACGTTTTCCAATGAAAGGGGTTGTATCTTGGGGCTGGAGGACGGACTGGAACCTCAAGTATTGCTTTCTGTCATTGTCATCAGATGAAATTTCGTTGAATCGAAAATTTTCCAAAATGTTTGTTGGTTATTGACAAGTTCCAGCGGACGGACTGGGACCGCCTGCTTTCCAGAAGTTTCCAGAGAAACTGTCATTGGCTGACTCCGCTGAATCGTGACGTTTTCCAAATTGACCCTTTCCAAGTTCCAGGGGACGGGCTGGAACCGCCTACTTTCCAGAGAAACTGTCATTGGCTGACTCCGCTGAACCGTGACATCTTCCAAACTGACCTTTTCCAAGTTCCAGTGGCCGGACTGGAACCGCCTACTTTCCAGAGGTTTCCAGAGAAACTTTCTCCAGACGACTTCGTCGAATCGTGCCGTTTCCCAAACTGGCCCTTTGAAGGTGACCTTTCCAGAGGGAAAATGTTCCATGAAATAGCATTTCCATTAGAGGGACAGAGAAAACGCGAAAATATACAGAATTACATTTCTAGTTCCAAGGGAATTCATTTAAGTACTGGAGGGGAAAACTGGTAGCAGAAACTCCAATAAAACGTTTAACAGCCTACGCATGGGAAGCCTGAGTGCCTGTTGCGTGTTGTGAGAGTCTATTGTCAGTTATCGAATGGAACCTGAATGTTATTAAAATGATTCTCCGTAACTTTCTCGAAAGAGGCTTACGGGCAAAAGTCCATTTGACATTTTGAGTGTCCCGGGACGCTTCGTACCCTTAAGTACCTTTAAGAACTCTGTAGGCGTTGGAGTTGAAGCACTTGGTGTGAGTGATGAAAGACAATGCCAGGGAAGTAAAATGGAAGATTGATTCGATATTCGAAGAGAAAGAGAAATTGTTGGAAATATTTTATTGTTAAGCTGCTTGAAGAGAAGTTAGGTCAAATAGTAAGCAGATTTCTCTTATGTTCGTGTTGTGGCTTTTCCAGTCCTCAGTAAGTTCCTAAGAGAGAGAGAGAGAGAGAGAGAGAGAGAGAGAGAGAGAGAGAGAGAGAGAGAGAACAGTGAGGAAATTCTTGCCTGAAAAAGATATATGGGGAAACAGTTAATGTTTCATTCTAATACCTAATGTCTCTAAGTCAAGATTGCTTTCCATCTGAATGACTGGACTTGAATTTACTGTGATCCTTTGTACCTTCAAAGTTAAGCTGAAATAATCCAAGTAGAGTTTTGAGAGCGACAGAACATTAAAATCATTTACCAAGAGACCTGTTGAATATTCCTAATACAAAAGTAATAATTCTCTCGTAATGAATCCAGCTAATTAACGAGAGACTGAGACTTTTCAGCCATATAATCTCAATAATTGAAGACTTTTCAGAATGAGCAATGCAGAGTAATCCTCTGAGCGGCTCTAAACGAACACATTTCATTTTGGCGGATTTAAATTTAGCGATGGGAAAGAAAATGCGAAAATAATTCTCATATCGAGCTTCAGTGGCTTTTCTTGTCAATTAAAAAAGTTATTCCAATTCTTTCAATGTTTGTTTTTATTTTCCTGTATTTATGTTTTATTCATTTTCATGCATTTTGAATGGCTAGGGGCTTTATGCTCTCTCTCTCTCTCTCTCTCTCTCTCTCTCTCTCTCTCTCTCTCTCTCTCTCTCTCTCTCTCTCCTTCTTTGCTTCTTTCATCCTCACCTAATAACTGATTCCCGTTTCGGGGCAAGAAGGACACACCACCCAACGGTCACCTCTCCATCACGCGACCACCATCGAGAGAACCCTTTTTTTTTTTTTTTTTTTTCCTAATCACCTTCGTCTCCTTAACGATCGCCTAAGGTTTTTTTTTTTTCCTCTTCCGTGAATAAATTTTTTTTTTTTTTACTCGTCCCGAGATAATCTTTACTTCCTGTTTTTTTTTTTTCTTGATAAAAGTTACTTGATGATGATGATGATGATGATGATGATGACAGCAAAATTATTATCACATAGACAAGACCGAAATTAGAAACAGCAAAATTGATGACAAAGGAAAAATAATAATGATCATCATCATCATCAATAATATCAAATGAAAGATAGCAAGAATAATAATAAAATAATAATAATAATAATAATAATAATAATAATAATAAAATAAAAGTTTCCCCAAGGCAACGTGAAAGATATTATTAATAATAATAATAATAATAATAATAATAATAATAATAATAATAATAATTAAAAAAATTTATCCTCTGAATAATAAGAATAGAATAATTATCCGTTATAATTTATAAAAGTGTAATTATAACCAGTAATAATAACGAATTAATGATACTTATATGGTATGTAAAATAGTAATAATGATACAAAAATAAAATCCCGGATGATAATAATAATAATAATAATAATAATAATATAAGAATAATGGGGATGATAATAATTATGAATAATAACTGATTTAAAAATTGTGATTTTAACTAATGACCAAAACAGTACGATAACTATCATTCCTAATTACGGTACAAAATAATAGAAAATAATAGTGATAATACAGAACAATGTAAATCTAACAGATGATAATATTAATTATAGAATGATAACAATGAACAAATTATTTATCATATGGAAAAATGTAATTCTAACTTTGTCATAATATCCCAGGATTAATTTGTTTCCGCCCGCCCCTCCCCCCCCAAAAAAAAATAAATTAGTCTCTCAGTATATTCTCATTTAATGGAGCTCCGAACGTAATTGAAATATGAAATATGACGTTTAATAAACAAAGCTATTTTCGTTTACACAAAGTTTCCTCATCTGGGCGAATTTTGAGAGCGACTCTCTCTCTCTCTCTCTCTCTCTCTCTCTCTCTCTCTCTCTCTCTCTCTCTATTTCAAAGTAATGATAAATAAAATTAATTAACAAATAGATAAATAAATGAATTAAAAAATAATAATAAAAATTCGTCCGAATGTTTTGTTATTTGGTAAGCTAACGAGAAGAAATGAAAGGTTAAACTCTCTCTCTCTCTCTCTCTCTCTCTCTCTCTCTCTCTCTCTCTCTCTCTCTCTCTCTCTCTCTCTCTCTATTTCAAAGTAATGATAAATAAAATTAATTAACAAATAGATAAACAAATGAATAAAAAAATAATAATAATAATAATAATTCGTCCGAATGTTTTTGTTATTTGGTAAGCTAACGAGAAGAAATGAAAGGTTAAACTCTCTCTCTCTCTCTCTCTCTCTCTCTCTCTCTCTCTCTCTCTCTCTCTCTCTCTCTCTCTCTCTCTATTTCAAAGTAATGATAAATAAAATTAATTAACAAATAGATAAATAAATGAATTGAAAAATAATAATAATAATTCGTCCGAATGTTTTTGTTATTTGGTAAGCTAACGAGAAGAAATGAAAGGTTAAACTCTCTCTCTCTCTCTCTCTCTCTCTCTCTCTCTCTCTCTCTCTCTCTCTCTCTCTCTCTCTCACACACACACACACTCACTGTCAATGCGTTTGTTCATCTATTTGTTTCTCGTTGTATCCACATTTTAGATGGGATTTTGTTTCAGTGGCGTCCGGTTAATTTATAACCTCTGTCGTTTTCGTTGGGGCTATAATAAATATAACTGCCACTAACTGCAATTTACTTCTGATCATACGCCCATTCATTTTCTCTTGAGTTCTGGTACAGACTTTCTGAAATGTAGAATCATTACTTTCTTGATAAAGTAATGCAAAATAATTTTATCACTGTTAATTTGGTCTGTTTTGGCTGAAATTTTTGAAATTCAGTTTTTCACGTTTGAATTTTTATTAAAATAAAAAATATTGTTAGAAGCCTATTTATTGTGTCTCAGTAGAGATGTGTAGTTATAAATGACTTTAATTCTCTTTGCAATATATAAGAATAGTTTTCCATACTCGAATTTTCATTTTGAATGAAAATATTTTAGATGATTATTTTATGTCTTAGTCGAGATATGCAATTATAAATTACTTCAATTCTCCGTCCTCTCAATTTCTAAAGAAAGTAGTTTCCCTATCGACCAATATCTGCTGTTGGGTTGTAAGTGGTTCTAGCTTTTAAATCTGGCGTTTTTTCCCAATAAATCGTTTGAAAATGTTCAAAATAAACTCGTGTACGCTATATTTTCACATCTTCCTTGAATTGATCTTACGAGAGCTCGCCATATGCATTGAAATTGTTGGACGGAAACCATTTATACAGACTATAGCTTTACTCTCTCTCTCTCTCTCTCTCTCTCTCTCTCTCTCTCTCTCTCTCTCTCTCTCTCTCTCTCTCTCTCTCTCAGAGGAGCTGAAAGACCGAATTCAGAGACCACACGGCATTAAATCCACCGTTGCTTAGTCGCCAATATATGTATTGGTCCTGCTTCGTAATATTGCCAAAAACAGACTCTCTCTCTCTCTCTCTCTCTCTCTCTCTCTCTCTCTCTCTCTCTCTCTCTCTCTCTCTCGCTGCTTAATCTCTCCCGACAGCCCCACTGGCAGAAGGTATATAATTCGCGAACTGGAAACCCAACAGCCGATTTGGGTTTCTGTCTGGTCGACCGGATATTGTTCGCCTCAGCTCGGCTGTTTGGCTTCGCTTTGCCTCTGCGAGATGGGATGCGGCGAGATGAACGGGAATTTATTGGAAGTGGAAATTTATTGCATATGGAAATTTTTTGGAAGTGGAGATTTATTGGCGCTGGTATATCATTGGCAATGATTTATTCAGTTGGGCTGTTTAGCTTCGCTTTGCCTTTCCAGATGGGATGCGGGGGAGATGGATGGAAATTTATTGGATACAGAAATTCATTGGAAATGGAAGCTTATTAGATAAGGAAGTTTATTGTAAATGGAAATTTATTGGATATGGGAGTTTATTGGGAATGGAAATTCATTGCATTTGGAGATTTATTGACAACGGCAATTTACTGGAAATGGGAGTTTATTGGCAATGGAAATTTATTAGTAATGATAATTCATTGCAAACGAAAATTTATTAGGAATTTAAATACATTGGATATGGAAATTTATTGGAAACGGAAATTTGTTGGCAATGGAAATTTATTGGTAATGGAAATTTATTGGCAGTGGAAATTTACAAGAAACAGAAATTTATTACAAATGAAAATTATGAGAAATGAATCTATGAGTCAGTGATTCAGTGGCCCCTGCAGGCCTGTTCCAGATGAATAGGTATTTATCTTTATAATAATAATAATAATAATAATAATAATAATAATAATAATAATAATAATAATAATAACCATAATAATAATAACAAATACCTTAGTTATATTTCCAGTTAAGAATTCATTCAAATATGAACTTTGTGTATAAGGAACATGAGGATCATTTTCCTTTTAAGGTCTTCCTGAGCACATTTGGGTTTATGCCAAATTGGGTTACTGAAGAAATAGGATCTTCATAAGAGTAGTATTGGGTGGCCCATTGCGAAAAGGAAGAATTGTATTTGTTCATTTCCTTTTTTTATTGGTTCTGCTTTAGTTTTAAGGGTTTTTAGGTAAAAGATAGGCATTCATATGTATAATGAAAGTATGAATGAAAGTGTATATATATATATATATATATATATATATATATATATATATATATATATATATATATATATATATATATATATATATATATATATATGTACATACATACATAATTTCAGTAGCCTTAACACAAAAAATTAAAATTGTTTAACATGTCCTCAGTCAAATACATCATAACAGAAAAAAATTTAGTTATGACTTAATATGCTATTGAAAAGTTAAGTTTGTTTTACTATGAATAAAAAAAATAAGTAAGTCTTAAAACACATATCCTAATTAACTCTTTCTCTTTACTTGATCCGCTGTCAGTCACTTCTAAAAACTAAATTTTTATCAAGTTCGTTTTAGGCATATATCATAATCCATCATAATAATGGCTGCCATTCTCATACGTCGGCAAAAATTAGCATGAGTGATGAGTTTGCCCTCCCAAAAAAGTTTCTTCTTATGAAAATAAATCATTCTGATACCTGACACCTACTAATTAAGCATCCACACCAGGTGAATCACTCTGGTTGGTATATGCTGCCTTTATAAATACATCAGGGATTTTGGAGAAAAGGGAGATTGACCTGGAATGACCTCTCCAGATTGACCTGGAATGACTGCTCCAGAATGAGCCAGAATGACCTCCCCAGAATGAGCCAGAATGACCTCCCCAGATTGGGCCAGAATGACCTCCCCAGATTTGAGCCAGATTGACCTCCCCAGATTGGGCCAGAATGACTTCCCCAAACTGATCCAGAATGACCTCCCCAGATTAACCCAGAATGACCTCCCCAGATTGGGCCAGAATGGCCTCCCCAGATTTGACCTAGAATGATCTTCCCAGATTGACCCAAATTGACCTCCCTAGACTGAGCCAGAATGACCTAGCCAGATTAAACCAGAATGACCTCCCCAGATTGACCCAGGATGACCTCCCCAGATTGACCCAGAATCACCTCCCAGAATGACCCCAAATTTACCCAGAATGACCTCCCCAGATTGAGCCAGAATGACCTCCCCAGATTGAGCCAGAATGACCTCCTTAGATTGAGCCAGAATGACCTCCCTAGAATGAGCCAGAATGACCTCCCCAGATTGACCTAGATGACCTCCCCAGATTGACCCAGAATGACCTTCCAGACTGACCCAGAGTGACCTCCCCAGACTGACCTCCGAAGGTAAGTTCCCACCAACTGTCAGTTCATGTTTTCATTTCCTTCTCCTACCTGTCCGTTTCGTTAATTGCTACATTTCTCTCTCTCTCTCTCTCTCTCTCTCTCTCTCTCTCTCTCTCTCTCTCTCTCTCTCTCTCTCTCTCTCTCTCTCCTTTTTTTCTTGACGTTGTTGGGAAGTATTTGCACGTTATGATTTTAGTGATTTTATTTTTATAGGGTCATATTGTATAGGTTGGACACTGTAACAATAAAATTTATATATACACACATATATAATAATATATATATATGTATATATATATATATAATAATAATACATATATATTAGTATATATATATATATTTATATATATGTATATATGTATGTGTTTTCAAATGTACATCATATCTTTTAGTATAACCAAATACATCACAGTCAAAATAATAATAATAATAATAAAAAATCCTTTATCATCTAATAAGATCACAAATCCATAAAAAAAATCCACGTCTAGAAAAATCCGGCTATTCATAACAATCACATCATCATCAGTAAAGCTTTTTAGCAGACCCGACGAAAATCCAACTTCACGTTCCGTCAGACTTAACAAAAAAAAAAAACGTTGGAACTCCGCGAATTTATCTTTTATTTTTTGTGGCTGACTAGGGGGGGGAAGGGCGGATTAGAGGATTAGGGGATTAGCAAACCATCTACCCCAGATCGCCGAGGTTGACGAATCTTCCGCCGGATTTCACCTAATCCCGTTTCGGAAATTGCAAAGTGCTGATGACATTGCAATTTGGTGGTGCTGTTGCAACAACTCTTCGTCTGCACTCCTTTTTACCCCTTTGGGGAAAAAGTAAAAAGTTTCTTCCAATCACAGGTTTTCTTTTTATAGAGTTGAGTTGGCTGGGGATGACTGTCAGCCAGTTTGGGGAAAGAGAAGGTTGATTTCGCAATTTTTTTTTTTTTTTTTTGCAGATAGGTCTCTCATTTTAGATTTCAGGACTGTCTGAATTGACTCCTGAATCTGTTTTGTATATTGGGTGAATATTTTCAATATTTTCTATGTTTTCAATCTATTTTCCTGTGGTCTTATTGACAAAGAGGTTCTCAATCAAAACAGAGATTGATGTTTGTCAATACCACAAGTTGAAGACGGCTCGGCCTGATATTCAGTGCTTCCGAAGTCAGGAGGTTAGCAGGAGAAAGTTGATTAACTCTCTAAGCCAGGAGATTAGCAAGAGAAAGTTGATTAACTCTCTAAGCCAAGAGATTAACTGGAGAAAACTGATTGTCTAAGACAAGAGATTAGCTGGAGAAAGTTGATTAACTCTCTAAGCCAAGAGATTAGCAGGAGAAAGTAGATTAACTAACACAAGAGATTAGCTGGAGAAAGTTGATTAACTGTCTAAGCCAAGAGATTTGCAGGAGAAAGCTGATGAACTTCATGAGTGGAAAGGGTTAACGTGATTTTGAGAATGCTCTTGGATGTAGGCATTAATGATCTTGTATCAGTATCCATCATAATAAGAGCTGTCATTCTCATATGTTGATAATAGCTGTCACTCTCTTATTTTGATTACAGTTGTGATTCTCATATGTTGATAATAGCTTCTCATTCTCATATGTTGATAACAGTTTCATTCTCATATGTTGATAATAGCTTCTCATTCTCATATGTTGATAACAGTTTCATTCTCATATGTTGATAATAGCTTCTCATTCTCATATGTTGATAACAGTTTCTCATTCTCATATGTTGATAACAGTTTCATTCTCATATGTTGATAATAGCAGTTGATAACTTTCATTCTCATATGTTGATAATAGTTTCATTCTCATATGTTGATAACAGCTTCTCATTCTCATATGTTGATAACAGCTCTCATTCTCATATGTTGATAACAGTTTCATTCTCATATGTAGATAACAGTTTCTCATTCTCATATGTTGATAACAGTTCCATTCTCATATGTTGATAATAGCGTACCCAAAAAGTGTGGAGAATTCGAGAAGTTAAGATGGCATTGTAGCTATCACAATGACCAGCACTATACATTTGCAATTTTATTTCAACAGATGATCAACATTACAGTACAATAAATAATTACATGTTCATTTAACATCAGCGACTTAAGGGAAATAAAATATATAACGGTAATGAACACAATTTGGTACCAGTCCCCCAAAATCCATTGTTTCACGGAACATCACTTCCTGCTTCTTCTTCTTCTTCTTCTTCTTCTTCTTCTTCTTCTTCTTCTTCTTCTTCTTCTTCTTCTTCTTCTTCCAACTTTCCACAATCCATAACGATACTTGAAACACAATGAGGACAAAAGGGAGCCTTCACCAGGAAGCAGAGTTATTTGCATAATTGTTATATTCTCCCGTGGTCGTAGGCTGTCATTAGAATGATTTGCATTCTCGTAAATAAAAGGTAATTTGATGGAATGGGAATGGGAATGGGGGGGGGGCAGGGCAGTTAAATACTTGGTGAATGACATGTTTGAATTTTTAGCGTATCTCTTTATTTTGGGTCGGTGTATGTATATATATATATATATATATATATATATATATATATATATATATATATATATATTGTATATTGATAAACGGTCCATTTTGATTGATTAGGTCCCTGTTTCAATAGTTTTTTTTTATTTTTTGGTCCTGTAAAAATAGGTCAGTCCATCGATCATTTCTGAACGAGCCGGTGATTTGACAACTTGGTATATTAGAAGATCATCAGTCATCTTCGGGGCCTTAAATTAATATCTCTCTCTCTCTCTCTCTCTCTCTCTCTCTCTCTCTCTCTCTCTCTCTCTCTCTCTCTCTCTCTCTCTCTCTCGGTCTAAGAATGATGGAGGTATGTATCATGGTTTCGTATTTCAAGACTTTCTCTTGCGTATGTATATATATATATATATATATATATATATATATATATATATATATATATAGAGAGAGAGAGAGAGAGAGAGAGAGAGAGAGAGAGAGAGAGACTGCCAAGCTTCAAGCTGAATTACTGAGTAATTTTCTGTCCAGACATAAAACTGCTCACAGGCCTGCGTACTTTTCCATCAAAGCTCTCGGCTTTCCCAGGCAGAATTTATTAAATAAATTTCTTTTTTTTTTTATCTTTAAAATAAAAATAATTCCTTAAACTATGTTCCGTCTTAAATAAAATCCATCAGCTTAAGGGAAATTGTAAGCTTCTATCGACTTCTAACACTTATCAATCATAATTTTTGGAGATACTTGTAACCAATCAATTTTTCCGTACTTTCCAATCATGATTGATGGAGTACCTATAACCAATCATTTTTTCTGTACCTTCCAATCATGATTTACGAAGATACCTGTAACTAATCAATTTTCCTCTACCTTCCAATCGTGATTTATGAAGATACCTGTAATTAATCAGTTTTCCTCTACCTTCCAATCGTGATTTATAAAGACAGATTTAACCAGTCAATTGCCTGGACCTTCCATTCGTGATTCATAAAGATACCTGTAACCAATCAATTTTCCTGTACTTTCCAATCATGATATATGAATATACCTGTAACCAATCAATTTTCCTGTACCTTCCAATCATGATTTACGGAGATATACCTGTTACCAATCAATTACCTCTACGACTTTCCAGTCGTGACACCTGTAATCAATCAATTTTCCAGTCCCTTCCAATCAGGAGTATGAAGATAACCTGTAACCAATCAATTTTCCTGTCCCTTCCAATCATGAATTATGAAGATAACTGTAACCAATCCATTTTCCTGTCCTTTCCAATCAGGATTATGAAGACAGCCGTAACCAGTCAATTTTCCTGTGGTGCCAAACAATCCCCCTCTACCGAATTTCAAGCTTGATTTATGAACAAGCCTATAACCAATCAATTTCCCCTGCACTTTCCAATCATGATTCATGAAGATGTAACCATTACCAATCAATTCTTTCCCAAAACAGGCGAAGAATAAGAGTTTCCATTACGGAAAAGTGTGAAGGATTGAGAGAGCAATTTGGGAGATTGGCCCCCGAAAATATGGTTATTACTTTTCCGAGCATGTTATGGAGGTTGGTGGCCCCCCCCCCCCGCCCCCGCAGGCTCCCAACCCCAATTTAGCCCGGGCCAAGATAGACCTGTTCATTTATTATGCATACCTGGAGCCAGTTTTTGGGGCAATATTTTTTCTTATCGTTTAGCTTAGTTTGAGAGAGTGTATTCTCATGCATAAGGAAAAATAAATAAATACACACACACACACACACACACATATACATATATATATATATATATATATATATATATATATATATATATATATATATATATATATATATATATATATATATATATACATACATAATTCAGTAACAAAGTAAAATTCTTTATGTATAATATCCTCAATGACAAAAAGTAACTCTCTCTCTCTCTCTCTCTCTCTCTCTCTCTCTCTCTCTCTCTCTCTCTCTCTCTCTCTCTCTCTCTTACCTTGACATATGTATAATATCTTTGAAATCTAATGGTATTTTTAGGGTCAAGCTCGGTGGAAAATATATGAAAAAATATGTCACCGTTTCAATATTTTTTTCATTTTTTTTTAAACCATCTTTTCGTCCTTTTCCTGCCATTTTAGTTCTCTGTGAAAGAAAACTACTGTGCCGGCTTTGTCTGTCCGTCCGCACTTTATTCTGTCCGCACTTTTTCTGTCCGCCCTCAGAGCTTAAAAACTACTGAGGCTAGAGGGCTGCAAATTTGTATGTTGATCGTCTACCCTCCAGTCATCAAACATACCAAATTGCAGCCCTCTAGCCTCAGTACTTCTGATTTTATTTAAGGTTAAATTTAGCCTTAATCGTGCTTCTGGCAACGATATAGGATATGCCACCACCTGGCCGTGGTTAAAGTGTCATGGGCCGCGGTTCATACAGCTTTAAACCGAGGACACCGAAAGATTAATCTGTTTTCGGCGGCCTTAATTATACGATGTAGCGGCTGTGCAGAAAACTCGATTGCGCCGAAGAAACTTCGGTGCCTATTTTACTTGTTTATATTTTTAATGTGAAGTAAGTTTATTTTCACCGAATAAACTCGAGAGCAAATCGTAATATAGTTGAATTACTTTGCGTAAAATGACGCCATGGAAATTAAACAGAAAATAAACCCTCTTTTAAACAGGAAAAATACACGAACGCTTTTTCCCTTTGCGAGATGAATCATCCCTTTCTCTCCCTCATAATATTATATATTTTTACATCCTTCACATCCTTCCAGTACACACACACACTCCTTTGATTTAGCCTGAACGGCCTTGGAAGTCATGAAACTCCAGGGAACGGGCTTTTCATGATTCTCTCATAACGACGCATTTTTCGAGAAACATCACTCGGGGTCCCGCGTTCCAGAGTCGGAAATGTTGCGGATGATGTTGTTTAAAAATTCAAAAAATAAATTGCAAAGGAACTTTAAACAAGTGTCTATTGTCTCTCTAAAGTAGGAGGGTGGGCGTGAGAGTGTCTCTTTTAAGTGAGAGAGAGAGTTTTTAAGAGTTTTTATTAGGTAGAGGATCAAAAAGGGTTTTGTGAGGAGACGGAGACCCATTGGAATATCAAGGGACAATGTCCTTTGCGTGTGGAGACGGGAAATGAGTTACTTTCAGCCCTTGTTCCGAGTCCTGACGGTGTTGCAGCTTGTTAGATGAATTGAGTGTGTCTCTCTCTCTCTCTCTCTCTCTCTCTCTCTCTCTCTCTCTCTCTCTCTCTCTCTCTCTCTCTCTCTCTCTCTCTACAACGGCAGGAGAAAATGACAGAAATATGTCAGAATCGAGATAAATTTTTCTTGTTTTTATTTCAAAAAATAACTATTTTCAATTCACCTTGATCTAGTTTTAGTTTTCTGTAAAAGAAAACTGTTGTGCCGGCTTTGTCTGTCCGTCCGCACTTTTTCTGTCCGCACTTTCCCTGTCCGCACTTTTTCTGTCCGCCCTCAGATCTTAAAAACTACTGAGGCTAGAGGGCTGCAAATTCGTATGTTGATCATCCACACTCCAATCATCAAACATACCAAATTGCAGCCCTCTAGCCTCAGTAGTTTTTATTTTATTTAAGGTTAAAGCTAAATATAATCGTGTTTCTGGCAACGATAGAGGCCAGGCCACCACGGGGCCGTGGTTAAAGTTTCATGGACCGCGGCTCGTACAGTATTATACCGAGACCACCGAAAGATAGATCTGTTTTCGGTGGCCTTGATTATACGCTGTAGCGGCTGTACAGAAAACTCGATTGCGCCGAAGAAACTTCGGCGCAATTTTTACTTGTTTTGTTCAATTGTAGCTTTTAGACAAATGATTCTTCTTGTGAAAAGAAGATAGAGAATGATAGAACTATGCCAGAATCCAGTTCAGTTGTTTTTTCTAAGTTTCTGTTAAAATAAAAAACGAAACAACATCCAGTATTGCATTCATATTAATTTAATTTTTCCGTCTTTAATTTTCACATATAGAATATTTACTTTTCTTCTTCTTGCGTCATTAAGTAAGGCAGAGAGAATGATAGAATTATGTGGGAATCCAGATTAATTGTTTCCCTTATGCTTCATTCACAAAAAAAGGAAGCAGTTTTCGAACAATATATTCTTATGAATTGAACAACATTCAACATTATTTTCAAACTAATCTAGCTTGATTTTTCATATTTAATTTCGGGTTCTAGAAAAATCATTCCTCTTCTTCTCTTAAGTACGAAAGATAAAATGACAGATAGTTCCCTATCTTTAATTAAAAAAAAAAATAAACGAGCAGCGTTCACCATTATATTAATTTTAATTTCTTTTTTTTCTTTAATTTCTACTTCTATAGAAATTGTTTTTTCTTCTTCTTCTCTAAAAGAAAGAATGACAAAAAGTACATAAATTGTTTTCCATATTTTTTCATAGGAAAAATTGAATAAGCAACGTTCACCATTATATTAATTATAATTTCTTTTTTCTATCTTTAATTTCCACTCCTATAGAAATTGTTTTTCATCTTTTTTCTGTAAGTAAGGAAGAGCGAATGACAAAAAAATATACGCTAGATTCCAGCTGCCGCCTTTGCGGAGACAAACATTTTATGCATGAATGCATATGCAAGGTCACCTTTTGTTTGCATACGCCTGGCGGCAGGATGCACTTTGAACTCTATCGTTGATTTCATTTTTAGTTTTGTGTAAAAGAAAATTGTTGTGCCGGCTTTTTCTGTCCGTCCGCATTTATTTCTGTCCGCACTTTTCCTGTCCGCCCTCAGACCTTAAAACCTACTGAGGCTAGAGGGCTGCAAAGTGGTAATTTAATCATCCACCCTCCAATCATCAAACATGCCAAATTGCAGCCCCCTAGCCTCAGTAGTTTTTATTTAATTTAAGGTTAAAGTTAGCTATTAATCGTGCTTCTGGCAACGATATAGGCCAGGCCACCACCGGGCCGTGGTTAAAGTTTCATGGGCCGCGGCTCATACAGCATTATAACGGGACCACCGAAAGATAGATCTGTTTTCGGTGGCCTTGATTATACGCTGTAGCGGCTGTACAGAAAACTCGATTGCGCGGAAGAAACTCCGGCGCATTTTTTACTTTTTTTCTTTTGTTTTCCAAGGATTATAACATTTAAGATTATATAACATAAGAACACTATTCCAAGGATTTATTTGTTTACTGTAATAATGACAGGGTGATTATCAACAAACATTTTGCAATCTGTGGGAGTCATCAAAATGCATCAGTGGCGGTAATTAAGGTGGTTAATTCAATTCATAGCTCATCTAGATCTGATTTCTGTGTGTGCGTGTGTGTGTGTGTGTGTGTTTGTTTGTTTTGCTGTTCAGCAAACCCGGCGATGAGTGGGTGTTTTTATATTTTGTTATTCAGTGGCTAATTTTTTTTTTTTTTTAGAGAGAATAAATGGAAGACTTGACTATGGTAATTCAATTTAGTATTAGCTACTGACTATACATACAAACATACATATATAACATTTATGTGGTTATATATGTATGTATATATGTGTGTGTATATATATATATATATATATATATATATATATATATATATATATATATATATATATATATATATATATATATATATATATATATATATATATATATATATATATATATATATATATATATATATATATATATATATATATATATATATATATATATTTCGATCACCATAAAGGGTTTGACCACACCGCTGATGGACCTTTGTTCACGCGTCTGGAGCCTCTAATTATATGAAAATCGCACAGCTGTTACCTGAATATTAAACACTGAGCCCCTTACACGTACAATAAACTCAATATAGAACGTAATATGATTCCCAATAAAATCGATATATTAAAACTGCTTTTACTAAATATATGTTCCTGTATAGATACAGGATATTAGCATATTCTATTTAGGACGACATAGAGCTCCGAAGAAAATGCAATATATGAAGACAGCTTAATGCTATATATATATCCCAGTATAGGTACGATGCATTCTATACAGAACGACATGAC
Organism: Macrobrachium rosenbergii; assembly: GCF_040412425.1. Lineage (NCBI taxonomy): Eukaryota > Metazoa > Arthropoda > Malacostraca > Decapoda > Palaemonidae > Macrobrachium > Macrobrachium rosenbergii. Next base: position 75,577,750 of record NC_089788.1, on the reverse strand, counting down.
TTCCAAAAAACTAAATTTATTAAAAGAAGTTATTACTAAATATTTATTCCTGTATTTATTTTCCACACAGAATAACATATGGTTCCCAATAAACTCAGTAAAATCAGTCTGTTATTTATTTTTTATCCAGTTCAGAATCGTATCTTCGCATAGTTCCCCACTGGAACCTGGATTCCAACCACTTTTAAGGAAAATACCTGAATATCCCCTTACAAACATAATAAACTCAATATACAGCAATACATGACTCCCAATAAACTCACTTTATTGTTTATTCTGTGTCCAGTTCAGAATTGTATCTTCGCACACTTGCCAACTGGAACCTGGATTCCAACCACTTTTAAGGAAAACACCTGAATGTCCCCTTACAAACATAATAAACTCAATATACATGACTCCCAATAAACGCACTTTATTGTTTATTTTCTATCTAGTTCAGAATCGTATCTTTGCACTCTTTCCCACTGGAATCTGGATTCCAACCACTTTTAAGGAAAACACCTGACTGTCCCCTTACAAACATAATAAACTCAATATACATGACTCCCAATAAGCGCACTTTATTGTTTATTTTCTATCTAGTTCAGAATCGTATCTTTGCACTCTTTCCCACTGGAATCTGGATTCCAACCACTTTTAAGGAAAACACCTGAATGTCCCCTTACAAACATAATAAACTCAATATACATGACTCCCAATAAACTCACTTTATTGTTTATTTTCTATCTAGTTCAGAATCGTATCTTTGCACTCTTTCCCACTGGAATCTGGATTCCAACCTCTTTTAAGGAAAATACCTGAATGTCCCCTTACAAATATAATAAAATCAATATACAGCAATACATGATTCCCAATAAACTCACTCTATTGTTTATTTTCTGTCCAGTTCAGAATCGTATCTTTGCACTCTTTCCCACTGGAATCTGGATTCCAACCACTTTTAAGGAAAATACCTGAATGTCCCCTTACAGATATAATAAACTCAATATACAGCAATACATGACTCCCAATAAACTCACTTTATTGTTTATTCTCTGTCCAGTTCAGAATCGTATCTTTGCACACTTCCCCACTGAAAAGAAGAAGAAGAAGAAGAAGAAGAAGAAGAAGAAGAAGAAGAAGAAAGGGACCAATATGAATACTCTATCCTAAACATCTGGCGCAGTTGTTACACTATCGAAATTTCCACTTTGCATACCGAGGCTCCTCTCGCCTTCCCATCCCCCCAGACCCTCCCGGCTCCCAGAGGGCTCATATATTATTCAAAATGGAGCCTCCTCGCCTCACGGAATCCCTTCCTCGTGCCGCGAGCTGTTTTCTTTCGCTATTGACTCCGTCGTAAAAGTTAGCTCGCGTCACGATAAAACATTATTTCTTTGTGTTTACAACTCTGCTCCTCTTTGCCGGGGCTGTGAAGTTTTCCTCTCCCCCCTTTTTTTTTTTTAAATCGTTAAACTCTGTTTGTCAAATAGTTCGTTTAGCCGTGTACCCACTTGTATGTCAAATAGTTTGTTTTTAGCCATGTACCCACTTGTATGTCAGATGGTTTGTTTTTAGCTATGTACCCACTTGTATATCAGATAGTTTGTTATGCTATGTACCCACTTGTGTATCAAATAGTTTGTTTAGACTCTTAAACCTTTATGTATAATACAGTTTATTTAGTCAAATAAGCCTATATATCAAGTAGTTTAGTCAAGTACCCTCTTGCACATCAGATAGTTTATCAAGTAGTTCATTTAGTCACCTACCCTGTCTTATATATCAAATAGTTCATTTATTCACGTACTCCTTTAGTTTGGGGTTTTTCAGATATGCCCTATTGATAAACTTCTTGCTGATACACATTAATCAATTTATTTTTCATTTACATGCATGCATTCAAGCGTACATACAATCGTAGTGATTTGCAATCTCTTGTATTTACAAAAATTCATGTTATACAGCCATTTTGATTTACCATAATCACTTGTGTTTTCCTTTTACAAACTTAAAATTTTTTTAACTTCGTGGGCCCAGTCTAGTGTTGCTGAACCATTTCCGAAAGAGGATGGAATAAAATCCGCCCCAAAAAATAGGTTATTTTCGTCAAATCAGAAGCTTCATGTTGTTATTCTCACGTCAAGCACATTCTAAAGCCTCTTTTTACTCAAAATATAGTGAGTTTTAATTTTAACGAAGTTTATTCAAGCCTTATAAAGTCAGTTCTTTGTAGGGATAACTGCAGAGATGACATTAACAAGTTAAAAATGCGCCGAAGTTTCTTCGGCGCCATCAAGCCTTCTGTACAGCGTATAATCAAGGCCACCGAAAATAGATCTGCCTTTCGGTGGTCTCGGTATATAATGCTGTATGAGCAACGGCCCATGAAACTTTAAAAACGGCCCGGTGGTGGCCTGTCCTATATCGTTGCCAGATGCACGAGAATGGCTAACTTTAACTGTAAGTAAAATAAAAACTACTGAGGCTACAGGGCTGCAATTTGGTAAGTTTGACTATTGGGTGGTGGATGATCAACATACCAATTTGCAGCCCTCTAGCCTCATTAGTTTTTAAGATCTGAGGGCGGACAAAAAAAGTGCGGGCAGAAAAAAGTGCTGGCGGAAAAAGTGTGGACAGAAAAAAGTGCTGGCAGAAAAAGTGTGGATAGAAAAAGTGCTAGCAGAAAAAAGTGCTGGCAGAAAAGTGTGGACTGAAAAAGTACTGGCAGAAAAAGTGCAGACAGAAAAAAGTGCGGACGGACAGACAAAGCCGGCGCAATAGTTTCCTTTCACAGAAAACTAAAATGGGGCACAGTATCAAAATATAGTGAATTTTAATTTGAGTCACGTTCATCGAAGGAACGGCTGGAAAAACAATCCAAATTTCAACAGAAAACAGCAAAGAAATCACTTTATAAAGCAGTCATCCCTCCACTAATGAAAACGACGTAAGCGCTTTTCACAGAAAATGGGAATTCTGAACCGCCCACCACCACCACCACCACTACCAGCATTAACGAGTGTTTATGCCAAAATCCCGCCCATAAGCCGCTTTCTGACCCTCATTAATTTTCGGCTGGATTATAAAGCCTAAGAGGATAAAGAGGAACTGTTTCCATCCATTTCTCCTCTTTTTCTTTTTAAATTTCCTCTTAAACAAAAAAAAAATTTAACAAATTCACTGACACTAAAAAAATTTTTTTCGAACCGTTTTATGAATTTCCTTTATTCCTAAAATGATAATCCAGTGAATTCCAGTTTTTTTGGGGGAATCAGCTGGAATCTCTTACACCTGTTTCAGTATTGTACTGCGGTGCAAATCTCTGCAGAGGATAAACTTTGTTAATTCAAATACCAAAAACAGGTGTTGTGCAGGTGTTAGAATTGCAAATGTGTGTGTAATAAGCCAGTTTGTTTTTTTTCTTTATCGCAATATATATATATATATATATATATATATATATATATATATATATATATATATATATATATATATATGTGTGTGTGTGTGTGTGTGTGTGTGTGTGTGTGTGTGTGTGTGTAATATATATATATATATATGTATATATAAATTTCTGACTCATATCAGGATTGAACCCAGGTTGGCAGCGGTTTCAATTGAAAGACCTGGGTTCGATCCTGATGTGAGTCAGAAATTTATTTCTGTTCCACAAGTGATTGTGTGTTGATTATTTCTATATATATATATATATATATATATATATAGAGAGAGAGAGAGAGAGAGAGAGAGAGAGAGAGAGAGAGAGAGAGAGATTTAAATTGGGAAATTGCTTTAGCATCTAAGTTCTTTTATAAATTATTTTCTGCCCTCTGTTGATTGGTTGGTTAGAATCCAGGGGTCCAACCCAGACCTCCTCTTCCCTTCAATATATTTTAGTATATTCTTTCAGGATTCCTCTTGCCTTGCTGTGTTGCGGTGGTATGAGGCCGGATTAAATTGAAACCAACCATTCAGGTTGTTTTTTGATGTAAATAAGTTAGTGAAGGAATTTTATTATTTGCTATAATTAAGTTAGAGTTTAGGGGGGAAACTGTTTAAGAATTATTATTATTATTATTATTATTATTATTATTATTATTATTATTAGAAGGAATTTTATTCTCAGCTGTAATTAAATTCGAGTTTAGGGGGAAACTGTTTAATAATAATAATAATAATAATAATAATAATAATAATAATAGTAATAATAATAATAATAATAATGCTTATTATTATTATTATTATTATTATTATTATTATTATTATTATTATTATGATTATCTGTAGATGCAGCTATCACCTTCAACACTACGTGCTTAAAAAGAGGGCCTTCTACCTGTATAATAATAATAATAATAATAATAATAATAATAATAATAATAATAATAATAATAATAATAATAATCTTTAGAAGCAACCCAAAAACCCCACCTAATGAAAACAGGAAAACAAGGAACAGCAAATGTTTTTTTCTATATTTTTTATTTTTTTATTTTACATCGAGACAAGCGTTAGATATTTCCCATTCATCCTACGTAGCCTGAAACTTTCTCAGTTTTATTGCCGTAAAAAATATATATATACAAAAAGAAATTAACTTTACCCAAACAATAACTCCGTAACTGCGAGAGTTGGAAGAGTTTTTTATTTATTTATTTTTTTTTTTTTGTCTGTAGATATGGCTGCTATGAAAAAAAAAAACAACTCTTGCGCTTTGCGTACGAAGGAGTATTAATATTTTTTTTTTTTTTAGTTTTCGTTGTTAACCAAAAAATATAGTAAATAGAAATTTTTAAAAAATCAGGCCTTTGATGTTGCAAGTGCTGCTTTTTTCAAAGTGTTAATGAATTCCATAGAGTAAATATTGCAATGCAACAGCGACACTTTTTATGAATATGAAAATGGTAAGTAGTTGAACTATAGATAGCTTTTTAGAATAATCTTTTCCCTTTTTTTAAAATGGCCTTTGATGTTGAAAGTACCCTTTTAAGGTATTACTGCGTCCACAAAGCAAATGGAATGTTGTGACAAAAAGATACATGCGAGAAT
>NC_089788.1:75562719-75567719 GCF_040412425.1 Macrobrachium rosenbergii | reverse complement strand
CAAATCCTAACATTCAACTATTCAACATCCTTTGAAGTCTAGGACGTAAAATCGAATCCTTTGGCAAATATCCGACGAAGATATATATATATCCCTACGGGTAATATCAAGCAACGAAGGATCTCATAGCTCAAAGAAGCAAGTTCGCAGCGTCTTCAGAAGTGTTCAGGATCTTGCAGTTTCTCCAAGGGCGTCGGGTATCGCAAAGGGCCTCCTGCCTCCCAATACTTAAGGAGCAGTTTGGAAGATATCAGGAATATAAGATGACAGGAGTGAGGTGGGCTGAGATACAACTTTTACCAGTTCGTGAGAAATATGATTTGAATTATTTAATGTTTTAATTTTTTTTTTTTTTTGGGGTGGGGTTTATATATGTGGTGTTACGATGGGATTCAACTCTCTCTCTCTCTCTCTCTCTCTCTCTCTCTCTCTCTCTCTCTCTCTCTCTCTCTCTCAGACTATAACTTGAGAGAGTATTCCTCTCTCTCTCTCTCTCTCTCTCTCTCTCTCTCTCTCTCTCTCTCTCTCTCTCTCTCTCTCTCTCTCTCTCTCAGACTATAACTCTGAGAGTAGTCTCTCTCTCTCTCTCTCTTCTCTCTCTCTCTCTCTCTCTCTCTCTCTCTCTCTCTCTCTGAAAGCCTTCAACTCTCTTAGTTTAGGTTTTTAATGTAATCAGTAACGAAGTTTTTTCACTTCATCTCTCATCGAGAGTTACTCTCTCTCTCTCTCTCTCTCTCTCTCTCTCTCTCTCTCTCTCTCTCTCTCTCTCTCAGACCATAACTTGAGAGTATTCCTTCTCTCTCTCTCTCTCTCTCTCTCTCTCTCTCTCTCTCTCTCTCTCTGAAAGCTTTCAACACTGTTAGCTTAGGTTTTTTTTAATGCAGTGAGTAACGTAGGTTTTTCACTTTCATCTTCTCATCGAGAGTTCTTATTCTCTCTCTCTCTCTCTCTCTCTCTCTCTCTCTCTCTCTCTCTCTCTCTCTGAAAGCCTTCAACTCTCTTAGTTTAGGTTTTTCACTGTAATCAGTAAGGAAGTTTTTTCACTTCATCTCATCGAGAGTTACTCTCTCTCTCTCTCTCTCCCATCTCTCTCATTCAACACTTTTAGCTCAGGTTTTTTTCCCTGCAGGCAGTAAGGAAGTTTTTTCCACTCCCATCTTCTTATCGAGAGTTGTTATTTTCTCTCTTCTCTCTCTCTCTCTCTCTCTCTCTCTCTCTCTCTCTCTCTGAAAGCTTTCAACACTTTTAGCTTAGGTTTTTTCCCTGCATTGAGTAAGACAGGTTTTTTCACTCCCATCTTCTCATAGAGAGTTGTTATTTTTCGAATTCATCCTCCCGGGCGATTCATTAAAAGGTCTTCTGCAATACGGCCGTAAGTATTCGTGTTAACTGGAGAGTCGATCAGTAATGAGGGTACTCGTTTTTTGTTGCATTTTTCGCGTATATGTATGTGTGCGTGTGGGCGTATGTTTGTGTGTACCTGAACACATTATGTATATATGTGTATGTATCTAAACACGGTTTATTAATGGAATGATTGTTTGTTTCCTAACACAATGTGTATATATGTATTTAAACATTGTTGATGTTTGTGTTTTTTAATACAGTTTTTTTATGTATGTTTGTGTGTATCTTAACATTATGTAGGTGTGTTTGTGTGTATTTTAACACAGTTTTTATGTATGTTCGTATGTATCTTAACACAGTATGTAGATATGTTTTTATGTATCTTAACACAGTTTGTAGGTATGTTTTTGTGTATTTTGACACAGTATGTAGGTATGTTTGGTTGTATTTTGACACAGTATGTAGGTGTTTGTATTTTTCTTAACAGTATGTAGGTATGTTTGTATGTATCTTAACACATGTTATAGTATGTAAGTATATTTGTACGTATTTTAACACAGTATGTAGGTATGTTTGTGTGCATCTTGACACAATGTAAATATACCCATATATCTAAATGAAGAGTATCTCTCTCTCTCTCTCTCTCTCTCTCTCTCTCTCTCTCTCTCTCTCTCTCTCTCTCTCTCTCTCTCTCTAAATAGTTTTGTTGTTTCCCTTACATACAGTAAGTGGGCCAAGCTAACGCCTTGCTGCTCTCTCTCTCTCTCTCTCTCTCTCTCTCTCTCTCTCTCTCTCTCTCTCTCTCTCTCTCTCTCTCTCTACAATTGTCATTTTTTCATATTTTTTTTTCATTCAAGGCTTAAACAATAGTAATCATTTTTTTTTCACTGAAAGAAAACTTCGGTACTCCAAAGGGTTAATTGGTACCACTTCGGAACTGTCATCATTGAAGTTTTAATTGCGGCGTTTTGTCCTGAGAAGTCACGTGAAGTTCCTGTGAAGTTTATAGTACAAAAATCACTTCTCTCAACTCAGAAATAAGCTGTTTTAGAATTTGACATAAAAAAAAGTCTTCTGACGGAATGTTGTTTGTTTACAAACGAGATGAAAAGTTTATATTTTAATAATAAACTTCTTTTTGTTATTTTAGATGAAAGAGCGTTTTTTTTTATCAGACGAATATAAAGGAGAATGTATTTGACATTTAATCTGATAGTTAACGAAAATTAAAAGTCATTAAGAAAATAAAAAAATAAGTAAAATCGATATGCAAATGAACCTCACCCTGTCTTTTATGTTAAGGTATTTATGGATTATCAGAATGTCAAAAAATGACATTTCCTTCATTTTTTTATAGATTTATTGATAATTAAAGCTTCCTTTCTACCCCTACCCCCCAACAAAAAAAAAACTTTGGAAACACCCACAAATGAAAACTAGACAGTTATTGGCATTGGTTTGTTTTTTATGGATCATAATTTTTTTTTTATTTCTTGTAGTTGACTTTCATGAAAAAATCTTGAAAAAAAATGTTTTTAAGATTTTGGAGGTTGACTGTGATGAAAAATCTTGAAAAAAAAAAATAATTCGAGATTTGATCTAGAGACGAAAACATCTCAGTCATCTCCCCCTCGACACCAAACCCCCCCAGGCAAAAAAAAAAAACAAATATAAAAACAGGCATCGTATTTTATGCAGTCTATTTAGAGATAAACCTTTGAGGAGGTAAACAAAACATAACAGAACAAAAAAATTAAAACATTCCAGCCATCGGGAACTTTTATGCTTGAGTCTATTTAGAGATAAACCTAAAGACGTGGAGAGAGAGAGAGAGAGAGAGAGAGAGAGAGTTTTCCACCGGTGGTGAATATTATAGAGAGAGGGAGAGAAAGATATTTCCTCCGGTGGTGAATATTGGAGGGAGAGAGAGAGAGCGAGTTTTCCACCGGTGGTGAATATTGGAGAGGGAGAGAGAGAGAGAGAGAGAGAGAGAGAGGGAGAGCACCGGTGGTGAATATTGGAGAGAGAGAGAGAGAGAGGTTATCAAAAGAGGAGAGAGAGAGAGAGAGCGAGTTTTCCACCGGTGGTGAATATTGGAGAGAGAGAGAGAAAGATATTTCCTCCGGTCGTGAATATCGAAGAGAGAGAGAGAGAGAGTTATCAAAAAGGCGCCCCTGATTGGCCATGAAGACGAAACAAATAGATAGCAGGAAGAGATAATGGAGAGAAAGAGAGAGAGGTCTTTTTGCATAAGTTTTTGTTGAATGTCTTATACATTTATGCAGTAGAAACAAAATACAATAGGTTTGCGTCAATTTACGTAACACAGATTTTATGCAGACAAAAATACAATAGGTTTGCGTCAATTTACTCTCTCTCTCTCTCTCTCTCTCTCTCTCTCTCTCTCTCTCTCTCTCTCTCTCTCTCTCTCTCTCTCCGAGAGAAAGTTTTAGGGGAAAGTTCAAGCTGGGTCAGATGAAGTTTTTCCTCTCGCGAGGTGAAGAGGCGCTTCAACTAAAATGGATTTCTTGCCGGGATAAAAATGACCTCAGGTCATGTCGACAGTGTTGTATATATATAGGCATTTTTCAGCACGGGCTCTTGACTCAAAGTTCACTGTTTCATAGTTTCTGTTAGACAGACGTTTTTACAAACGTTTTTCACAAATTATTTCCACAAATGTTTTTCACATTTTTGACAAATGTTTATCATGAATGTTTTACAAATTTATTTTACAAAATTTTGACTAATGTTTTTCATAATTATTTGTACCTTTTTTGCGAATGTTTCTACAAACGTTCGTCACAAATGTTTTTGCCAACTTTTTTCATAAATGTTTTTTTTACGAAGTTTTTCGCATGTTTTTACAGACCTTTTACGAACTTTTTATACAAACGTTTTCAAGATGTTTAAGCAGTCGTTTCTCACAAATGTTTTTACAATTTTCTTTACAAATATTTCTACAAACATGTTTCACAAGTGTTTTTATGAACATTTTCACAAATGTTTTTATGACAAATTTCATAAATGTTTTATGAACATTTTTTCACGAATGTTTTTACACATTTTGTTAAATATTTTTACAAACATTTTTTCATAAATGTTTTTATGAACATTTTCAGAAGTATTATTACAAACCTGTGACGAACTGTTTTTTACAAACTTTTTCACAAATGTTTTTACAAACATTTTTTCACATTTTTATGAAAATTTCCACAACTGGTTTTATGAACATTTTCGCAAGTGTTTTTACAAACATTTTCACAACTTTTTACAAACACTTCACAAATGTTTTTACGAACATTTTCACGACCGTTTTTACAATTTTTTTTTATATTTGCAAACTTTTTTCGAAAATGTTATCACTCTTGCTATAAAAAAAATGATATGAATACAAACTCCGTCATTCACAAGTTAAATATGTTTAGGCTTATCAATACCTTTTGGGTCGAAGACCATTCCTGTTTATATAAACAGATTTGATTCCCGGGAAGAAATGTTTTCGTTAGTGTATATATATGTGTGTGTGCGTAGATTTATTTATAACAGAAATAAACTCTTTACATATCTTATTATATTAAATATAACGATATTTTCACACAGATAATAAAATCGAATTTATGTATCATATATGATTAACTGTTTCATTTACA
>NC_089788.1:75525219-75550219 GCF_040412425.1 Macrobrachium rosenbergii | reverse complement strand
TATTACAGAAAAAATATATATATATATATATATATATATATATATATATATATACTATATACATATATGTATACTTATATATATGTATATATATTTGTATATATATTATATATATTATGTGTGTATATTATATAATATATATATATATATATATATTATATATATATATATTATATACATATATGTATATATATACATATGTGTATATATACACACAGTATACATATATATCCTGTTCTAAGAAACTTAATGGGTAAAGGAATAATCTTACATCACCTGACAAGAAAAAATTAAAATTGTTTCCCAAAATCTTTTACAATCTATTGAGAGCATTGTATTCCATGTACTCAGCATAAACAGAAATTCTAAAATCAAAAACATATTTTATGTAGATTTAATATCATTTACAAAAATGAAAGATACGAGTCCTAAAAATGAAAGCTCTCCAATATAACAGAACCTAAGATGAAAGTCCCAAAAATGAAAGCTCTCCAATATTACAGAACCTGAGATGAAAGTCCCAAACCTGTGATGTTTTCAATACAATTGAACCTAAGATGTCCCAAAAATGACTTTCACTCCTTCCCAAAATGAAAGCTCAATATTACAGAACCTGAGATGAAAGTCCCAAACCTGGAGTTTTCGAATTGTTAATTGTCAAAGGACTCCTTCGCTCCTTCAGGAGAGATGAAGGATCCTTGTGCATGCTTCAGGAGTGAAGGATCCTTGTGCATGCCTGCATTAAGAGCCTGCTTGCTTGTAGAGGCCTCTCTCTCTCTCTCTCTCTCTCTCTCTCTCTCTCTCTCTCTCTCTCTCTGTAGAAATATATAAAACATGTTTCAATCTCTTTCAATAGAATGACATAAATCGTGTTCTCTCTCTCTCTCTCTCTCTCTCTCTCTCTCTATAAAACATGTTTCTCTCTCTCTCATAAATCTCTCTCTCTCTCTCTCTCAACAGTAGTTGAGAAAATAGAAAAAATAATTTCTCTCTCTTTCGTTTCTCTGCTTTCCCAGACCCACTTTCTCCTCCAACCCTTGTTTATCTTCTCTTTCTTCTTCTTCTTCTTCTTCTTCTTCTTCTTCTTCTTCTTCTTCTTCTTTGTTGCTTGTTCATTAACCGGTGTTTTTCTTTCCTCTCTTTTTTATTCATTGTTGAATTCGCTTCTTATTTCCTGATTATGTTTTCTTTTCTCTTGTTTACTGTCTACGTTTGCTTTCGTTCTTTCCTTTGTCTGCTTTTATAAAGTAAAAGACACTAATACTTTGTGTCTTTTGTAAAGTACAGGTGCTAATACTTTGTCTCTTTATAAAGACACTAATACAAGAAGTAAAAGACACTAATACTTTGTCTCTTTTATAAAGTAAAAGACACTAATACTTTGTGTCTTTTATAAAGTACAAGACACTAATACTTTGTGTCTTTTATAAAGTAAAAGACACTAATACTTTGTGTCTTTTATAAAGTACAAGACACTAATACTTTGTCTCTTTTATATAAAGCACAAGAGATAAAGTAAAAAGACACTAATTTTGTCTCTTTTATAAAGTAAAAGACACAACTTTGTGTCTTTTGTAGAGATAAAGACAGGACACTATTTTGTCTCTTTTATAAAAGACACAAGTGTCTTTTGTAAAGACAAGAGATTTTGTCTCTTTTATAAAGTAAAAGACACAACTTTTAGACAAGTATTTTTATCTCTTTTATAAAAGACACTAATACTTTGTCTTTTATAAAGTAAAGACACTAATTTTATCTCTTTTATAAAGCACAAGACTTTGTGTCTTTATTTTGTCTCTTTTATAAAGTAAAAGACACTAATACTTTGTGTCCTTTATAAAGCACAAGACACTAATACTTTGTGTCTTTTATAAAGCACAAGAGACGAGTATTTTATCTCTTTTATAAAGCACAAGAGACGAGTATTTTGTCTCTTTTATAAAGCACAAGAGACGAGTATTTTGTCTCTTTTATAAAGCACAACAGACAAGTATTTTATCTCTTTTATAAAGCACAAGAGACGAGTATTTTATCTCTTTTATAAAGCACAAGAGACGAGTATTTTGTCTCTTTTATAAAGCACAAGAGACAGTACTTTGTGTCTTTTATAAAGCACAAGAGACGTGTAAACTGTATCTTTAATATAATAAATAAAAAATAACAATTTTAAACAACAAACAATTGATTGTTTGGCTTCGAACCGACTCATTTCCAATCACTCGGAGGTGGGAATAATCTATCGTTGATAATCAGGGTAATTAAGGGTAATTGTTGATAAATATCATTTGCATGGCTCCTCAGGCCATTGGCTCCCATTGTTTGAATTGTTTGGGCATCATTTTAGCTCGGCCGGTCGTTAGGGTTCGTTTTGAGGGCTGTTTGCACTGATTCTGTAGTGGATGGGCTGATCATTAGTGCATTCGGGTTTGGGTGTATGATGCGTAATACAATATACATACAGTATAAATTCATACAAACATACATACATTTATCTATGTATATATATATATATATATATATATATATATATATATATATATATTCCTTATTTACTCAACTTTTTGAATACAGTTCCTAATCCCCTAACGTATTAATCCTTTAAATTCAATTTAGGCCTCTCGGATTGAATTCAGTATCATTCCCTCGTGTTGAATTCCATATCATTCCCTTGTATCGAATTCAATGTTATTCTCGTTTGTTAAATTCAGTATCACTCTGTTGTGTTGAATTTAGTATAATTCCCTTGAACTGAATTCAGTATCATTCTGTCTCTTGTACAGAATTCAATATAACTCCTTTGAATAGAATTCAGTGTCATTTTCTGATATTGAATTCATTATCAATCCCTTCCACTGAATTCATTATAATTTTATCGTATTGAATTCAATATCATTCCCTTGTACAGAATTCAATATCGTCATGATGGGATGGAAGTCAGCCGTATTAATTTCCATCAATGGTTGAATATTTATGACTCAATCCGGAAACAATAAATACATTTACATAGTTTAAATAAATGTATTCACGTGTTTTTAATAGATGTAATTTTTTTTGTTGGTCATGAAAAATTTTTTTAGTTTTTTTGTAATAATTCCTGGGAGAATAGAGTAATAATTATTCATTCTGCTTTCAATAGTTACCTGAAATTGAATTATTTTTTCGCTTAGTTTGCTCAGCGTTATAGCTTATATATATATATATATATATATATATATATATATATATATATATATATATATATATATATATATATATATATATATATATATATATATATATATATATATATATATATATATATATATATATATATATGAGCCCAAACAAACGCCAAATTGTGGAAAATAAAGGCTATATTTCAGAGACCAAACCGTCTCTCTCCTCAGGCAAGTAGTGAATAAGAAACGTTGCAGAAAAACGGTATCTATACCAGAAGGCCACAGGTTTTAACAGAAAATATTTCACAGTCATATATATATATATATATATATATATATATATATATATATATATATATATATATTCCAAAGCATTATTACATTAGGAGATTACGAACTGTATACAAAAAGTTAAGTAAATCAGGAAGTTAGGAATTTTATAAGGGAAATACTGTATATTTTCGTACGTTTGTTTAATCAAGAATTGTATACGCATACACACATACATGTGTATATATATATATATATATATGTATGTATGTATGTATGTATATATATATTTAAACATATATATATATATATATATATATATATATATATACATACATTTAAACATATACATACATACATAAATATGTATATATATTTATAATATGCATGTATGTATTAATACTGTATGTATATTTTATTACGTACCATACACCCGAATCCGAATACACTAATGATCACCCCAAACATTACAGAATCAGTGCAAACAGCCCTCGAAACGAACCCTAACGACCGGCCGGGCTAAAATGGTGACCAAACAATTCAAACAATGGGATCCAATAGCCTGCGGAGCGCTGCAAATGATATTTATCAACAATTACCCCCAATTACGCTCATTATGGACGATAGATTATTCCCACCTCCGAGTGACTGGAAATGAGTCGGTTCGAATCCAAACAATCAATTGTTTATTGTTTGTAACTGTTATTTTTATTTATTTTATTAAAGATACAGAGTACATGTCTCTTGTGCTTTATAAAAGACAAAATACTCGTCTCTTGTGCTTTATAAAAGAGACAAAGTACTTCGTCTCTTGTGCTTTATAAAAGACACAAAGTACTGGTCTCCTGTGCTTTATAAAAGACACAAAGTACTCGTCTCCTGTGCTTTATAAAAGACAGAAAATACTCGTCTCTTGTGCTTTATAAAAGACACAAAATACTCGTCTCTTGTGCTTTATAAAAGACACAAAGTACTTGTCTTTTGTGCTTTATAAAAGACACAAAGTACTCGTCTCTTGTGCTGTATAAAAACCACAACGTACTCGTCCCTTGTGCTTTATAAAAGACACAAAATACTCGCCAATTGTACTTTATAAAAGACAAAGTACTCGTTTCTTAGGCTTTATAAAAGAGATAAAATACTAGTCTCTTGCACTTAATAAAAGACACAAAGTACTCGTCTCTTGTGCTTTATAAAAGACACAAAGTACTCGTCTCTTGTACTTTATAAAAGACACAAAGTACTCGCCCATTTACTTTATGAAAGACAAAGTACTCGTTTCTTGTGCTTTATAAAAGAGATAAAATACTAGTTTCTTGTGCTTTATAAAAGACAGAAAATACTCGTCTCTTGTGCTTTATAAAAGACACAAAGTACTCGTCTCTTGTACTTTATAAAACACAAAAAATACTCGTTTCTTAGGCTTTATAAAAGAGATAAAATACTAGTCTCTTGTGCTTTATAAAAGACACAAAATACTCGTCTCTTGTGCTGTATGAAAACCACAAAGTACTCGTCTCTTGTGCTTTATAAAAGACAGAAAATACTCGCCAATTGTACTTTATAAAAGACAAAATACTCGTTTCTTGTGCTTTATAAAAGAGATAAAATACTAGTCTCTTGTAATTTATAAAAGACAGAAAATACTCGTCTCTTGTGCTTTATAAAAGACACAAAGTACTCGTCTCTTGTACTGTATAAAAGACACAAAATACCGCTGCTTTCCCAAGCAGACGGAAAGAAGGAAAGCAAACGCAGACAATAAACAAGAGAGAAGCAAACATAGGCAGGAAATAAGAAGCGAATTCAACTCTGAATTAAGAAAAAAAAATAGGAAAGAAAAACACCGGTTAATGAACAAGCAACAGAAGAAGAAAAAGAAGAAGAATTAGAGGAAGGTAAACAAGGGTTGGAGGAGAAAGTAAGTTTGAGAAAGCAAAAGCAAAATGAGGGAATTTATTTTTCTTCCTTTCTGAACTTTTGAGAGAGAGAGAGAGAACACGATTTATGTCATTCTATAGAAAGAGAGAGAGAGAGAAACACGTTTTATGTCTCTAGAGAGAGAGAGAGAGAGAGAGAGAGAGGCGTAGTCCTCTGCAAGCAAGCAAGCAGGCACTCAATGCATGCATGCACAAGGATGCTTCACTTCTGAAGGAGCGAAGGACTCCCCTTCTACTCTCACCTGCAGGCGTAGACGAAGGAGGCGGCCCATGTACTTATCACGTACTCTGAATGCGAGTCCTTTTGACAATTAATAATTACATGAAAACATAAGTTGTGAAACTTTTTTGTATATAAAAAGTTTTACACAAAATATTTTATTTTTATGATTTGAGCTTGTTCGAATATGTGATTATTTAGAGTTTGCATGTATTAAGTATATACACATATATAATATATATATACATACATACATATATATATATATATATATATATATATATATATATATATATAAGATATACTATTGTTAATATATGTTGATAGTATATATTGACCAACATATATAAGAGCTTGAACTATTTTTTACTACATATAAATATAGATATTATAAATATATATATATATATATATATATATATATATATATATATATATATATATATATATATATATATATAACTTTTGAAGTGAGAAAATAACCAGATGACAGAATTTTCAGTTCATTCATTCAGCTACAAATTCCATATTCCAAAAATACGTATAAAGCACATAATTCCGAGTGTTTCCTCTCTCTCTCTCTCTCTCTCTCTCTCTCTCTCTCTCTCTCTCTCTCTCTCTCTCTCTCTCTCTCTCATAGTATTTAGAGTAAGCAAAAACTTTTATTTTCAACTTTCATTCAAAGATTAAAACCTCTCTCTCTCTCTCTCTCTCTCTCTCTCTCTCTCTCTCTCTCTCTCTCTCTCTCTCTAGTATTTACCGTGAGCAAAAACTTTGATTTTCAACTTTCATCCAAAGATTAAAACTGTTCTCTCTCTCTCTCTCTCTCTCTCTCTCTCTCTCTCTCTCTCTCTCTCTCTCTCTCTCTCTCCCCAAAAGAGGAAATTGCTTTCCTCACCGTCGCCAGAGTGAAGAAGGGTATACACACATATTGGCCCGGCAATATATCTAATCTGGACAGATTTATGTTACGGAGGAGCTGCAACGAATTACATTATCCCTTTCCGGCGGCCGAGGACTTAGCTCTGGGGCTTATAGTCCTATTGCTGGAAGGAATCTGGGATCTTATCCCCCCGCCCTTCCCCCCCCCAGGAAGGATAATTTGAATTTTGGCGAATTTACTTTATCCTGTCACTGGGGTGTCTCGGGGTGTTGGCGTGTGAGAATGTGTCCTCGAGGTGTTTTTTGGATAGTCAGGGATTATCAGGTCTGTGTGGGGTGTGTATATGTGTATGTATATGTGTATGTGTACTTGTGTGTATGGATATATATATATATATATATATATATATATATATATATATATATATATATATATATATATATATATATATATATATATATATATATATATATATATATATATATATATATATATATATATATTATATAATAGGATATATATCAGTTCATTGGAATATATATATATATATAATTATCTTAGACAGACATCAGTTCATTGGAACTCTCTCTCTCTCTCTCTCTCTCTCTCTCTCTCTCTCTCTCTCTCTCCATATATATACGTCTAGTTATATGTATATATATTTATATGTACACATTATATATTAATATATGTATGTATATATGTAAAAATATAGATATTCGTATATATATATTTATATATGAATAATGTATATTTATATATGTATATATATGAATATATATACTTATAAATAAGCATACTTGGAAAGGGAGAGAGAGAGAGAGATTACCACGTTCTAATGATCTGGCGTTTTGTCAGTTAGCTGTCATCCTTATCAGGAAATGAATAAGATTAGTACAGATCTTACTTTATATTTTAGAAATTCACGATTTTCAAAAAAATAAGTAAATGACGAATTTCCATAAGGAAAATAAGTAGAACATAAACTTAACATTTGTGGAGTCGAATGGAATAGATTTTCATGACTTCAGAAGGAGAGATTAATCCATTTTAATTATGAATCTATTTTTCAGTTTAATTAAGAACTTTATATCAGAAAAAGTTAGTGATGAAATAATTTTTTTTGGGTGGATGGCAAATATTTGAAACAAAATGTTATAAATAAAATGAAAGGTTGGAATACTAGGTACTCATAATATATTTTTTATATGTAATGGTTTTTAATTTCTCTGACAAGGCGTTATTTTTAAAACAGTTTTATATTTCTTTTGTTTTATGTGATATGATTTCTGCATTTCAATTTCCTGTGTTTGTATATTTTTTATCTCTCTCTCTCTCTCTCTCTCTCTCTCTCTCTCTCTCTCTCTCTCTCTCTCTTCTCTCTCTCTCTCTCTCTTGTTTGTGTATATATTAATTTCTCCCTCTCTCTCTCTCTCTCTCTCTCTCTCTCTCTCTCTCTCTCTCTCTCTCTCTCTTATTACAAATTCTATTGTTTGTATATATTTGTAATTTCTTTCTCTTCTCCCCCTCTCTCATTAAAAATTCCTGTGTTCAAAGATATCTTTATTCTTCTCTCTCTCTCTCTCTCTCTCTCTCTCTCTCTCTCTCTCTCTCTCTCTCTCTCTCTCTCTCTCTCTCTCTCTCCTCCTTTATCACTTTACTTTTGTGGAGATATATAAGAAAGAATATTAGTTAATATTCCAGGATTATGGCGAGAGAGAGAGAGAGAGAGAGAGAGAGAGAGAGAGAGAGAGAGAGAGAGAGAGAGAGAGAGAGAGAGAATTTTCTTATCAGAAACAAATTTATTTACACCGACGAAATTTCCGTGAATAAAAAGATTCAAAAAGGAGAGAGAGAGAGAGAGAGAATCATATATGTATATATATATATATATATATATATATATATATATATATATATATATATATATATATATATAGAGAGAGAGAGAGAGAGAGAGAGAGAGAGAGAGAGAGAGAGAGAGAGAGAGAGAGAGACAGTGAAAGGGGTGTGTCTTCACGTCCCATCAGACTGAAACATTGGAACCCTGGAAACCATTTTTCATTTTTTATCTTATATTTTTTTTTTATTTTTTTTTATCTTCTTTTCGAGAGAAAGAGAGAACGGGATTTATCAAACCCCAAACCGAATCATTCCTCCTGGTTGACGAATTGTCCACCAGGCGTCATCTGAACCCATTTCCGGAAATTGCACGGAGCGATGGACTCGCTTTTACGAAGTCGCTTCCAGTGACACTTTTTTTTAATGTTTTTTTTTTTTCTTTTTTTTTGTCTTTTTTTCGGGGTGGGGGTGTGGGGAGGAAATGGGGTGTAGGTGGGTTATGTGTGATGGGCGGGAAAGCCCTCCTTTTAGTTTTCTGTAAAAGAAAACTATTGTGACGGCTTTGTCTGTCCGTCCGGGCTTTATTCTGTCAGCACTTTTTCTGTCCGCCCTCAGATCTTATAAACTACTGAGGCTAGAGGGCTGCAAACTGGTATGTTGATCATCCACCCTCCAATCATCAAACATACCAAATTGCAGCCATCTAGCCTCAGTAGTTTTTATTTTAATTTAAGATAAAGTTAGCCATAATCGTGCTTCTGCCAGTAATAAAGGACAGGCCACCACCAGGCCGTGGCTGAAATGCCATGGGCCGCGGCTCATACTGTATTATACCGAGACCACCGAAAGATAGATCTGTTTTCAGTGGCCTTGATTATACGCTGTAGCGGCTGTACAGAAAACCCGATTGCGCCGAAAAAACTTAGGCGCATGTTTTACTTGTTTGTTATTGAAATGTATCAATTTCAACAGTCTTATGCTAAAGAAGAATATTAGGCCTAAAATAGGATCATAATTTGCTCAAGAATGGCAAAATCGTATTTTCCTTAAAAATTTTTTAAAAAAAATATATTACAATAATTTCTCCCTGCCTGCCTTTTTTTTTTTTTTTTTTTTTGAGTAGTACATCAATTGAGGTTAAAAACATTAAAAAATTGTACCATGTATATATGAAATTCCAACAGATCCTTCTATAGTTCTACAGTGGTCACGAAGCTACTATAGGCCTACGTAGACAAACGTCAACAAAAATTAGGCCTATGTCATGTCTGTGAAGCACAGACGGAATTAGGAAGGAAAAAGTTATTTATTTTTTGTTTATTTGTTTATTTTTGTTTACCAAAATTAGACCAATATTATTAAGGTCTGATAGAATGTTTATTAAGCTTTTTCATGGGTTAAATATTACGAAATCTTGACGTGAATGGAATGATAATTATATCAGATTTGAGGGACAAGAAGTAAACAAGTAAAATTGCGCCGAAGTTTTTCCGGCGCAGTCGAGTTTTCTGTACAGCCGCTACAGCGTCTAATCAAGGCCACCGAAAATGGATCTATCTTTCGTTGGTCTCGGTATAATGTTGTATGAAATGCGGCCCATGGAACTTTAACCACGAGCCGGTGGTGGCCTATTCTATATCGTTGCCAGACGCACGATTATGGCTAACTTTAGCCTTGAATAAAATAAAAACTAGTGAGGCTAGAGGGCTGCAGTTTGGTATGTTTGATGATTGGAGGGTGGATGATCAACATATCAATTTGCAGCCCTCTAGCCTTTGTAGTTTTTAAGATCTGAGGGCGGAGAGAAAAAGTGCGGACAGGAAAAGTGCGGACAGAAAAAGTGCGAACAAAAAAAGTGCAGACAAAAAAAAAGTGCGGACAGAAAAAAAGTGCGGTCAGAATAAAATCTGGACGGACAAACAAAGCCGGCACAATAGTTTTGTTATACAGAAAACAAATAAAAATTATTTATGAATAACATTGTGAAGTGAGTGTGTAATTGTGTCTGTGTGTATGTTTGTGTGTGTGTGTGTTTGTGTATGTTACATTTCCTAAGGACCCTCAGAAGGTCATTATTGACTACTAAATGAAGTAGCGCCGCAGGAGTCCGGTTAATTATGATGACGAAGTAATTAGCGTGATTTAGAAGGGGGAGAACTGAGGATATGAGACTATCGCAAGTTTAACCAACCTTTATTTTTAAAACCTTTCTGAGGAGATTACTGTAATTAATTTATTTAATTAGACGATTTTATTTACAAATTATTAAATGTTATGTTGGAGATTAGTGTATTTCAGTATGTCAGACATTTTGTTTAGTAATTAATACAGGTTACTTAAATAAACGACCCTGGTGAAATGTTCCAATACTATTTCTCTCAACAAAATACAAAAACATATAATACTTTAATTTCTTTAATAAAATTAACGTTTTTATCTACTAATTATTTAATATTATTTTGGAGGTTATTGTATTTTAATAAATTAGACATTTTATTGTTCCAATACTATTTCTCTCAACGAAACCAAAAAATTAAAAATTTTTTGATTTCTTTGATAAATTTAATGTAATTATGTTTTAATTATTAAATGTTGATTTGGATATTCTCTGTAATTCAACAAATTAAACATTTTAATAAGTAATTAGCACATATTACATAAACACTGTTCTAGTACTATTTCTCCCAACAAAATCCAAAAACAAAAAATATTGTGATTTCTTTAATAAATGTAGTGTAATTATGTTTTAATTATTAAATGCCACTGTGGAGATTTTTGTATTTTACTAAATTAGACATTCTGTTGGCTAATCAAACACATTACGTAAATATACAACAACCTTGATGCACTGTTCCAATACTATTTCTCCCAACAAAACCCAAAAAACAAAAAAATATTGTGATTCCTCAGATAAATTTAATGTAATTATGTTTTAATTGTTAAATGATATTGCGGAGATAATTGATTTTCAATAAATTAGACATTTCATTTGATAATAAAAAAAATATACAACAAACTGGAAGCAATGTTCCAATACTATTTCTCCCAACAAAACCCAAAAATACAAAAGTCCCCCCCAAAAAAACAAAAGTTCGTAACACTTCCTTACCATTGTGTGCAGGGCTTATTTCTCAACCCTTGTCGAATATCGGACCCCCACAAGATCTACATACACGTACGAATGACCCAAATAAGCGGCCATCTGTGCCGGTAGCACAAAGGAGGGCGCTGGAACTCGACCTTTTTAGAAGACCGGGTCGATAGCCAGTCTGAAAGGAGAGTTACCTTCATTATAACTCTTCTTCTTCTTCTTCTTCTTCTTCTTCTTCTTCTTCTTCTTCTTCCCACAACAATGAACAGGTGTTGGCACGAGCTGCATCCTTATTTTTTTTTGTGTGTGTTCTTTGGTTTTAAAGGGGAGATTTCATGTATAGAATTATATAAACATAGAGATAGATAGATATAGGCCTACGTATTGTACGTAGCGCTAGATTTTAATTTTATTGTTTTTTTGGGGGACTTTGAAGGGGGATTTTGACTTTATATTAAACATACACGCAGATTATATATATATAGAATTATATAAATATATAAACAGATAGATAGGTAGATTGAAGGATAGATAGGTAGGTATAGGCCTACACATTTTATATAAAGCTGGATTAATTATTCTCTTGTTTTTTTTGGTGTTAAAGGGATGATAACGTTATGTTAAACACATACACACAGATTATATATAGAATTATGTAATTATATATATAGATAGATAGATAGGTACCTAGATAGATAGATATAGGCCTGTGCATTTTATATAACGTTCAATTCATTTTTTTTTTTTTTGGGGGGTTTTAAAGGGAACTTCTTGACGATATATATAGATTATAGAAATATATGAATATATACATAGATAGACAGATAGATAAAAAAACCATCGATAGATATAGGCCTAATATTTTAATTTATATGACGTTGGGGAGTTTCATTTTTTTATATATAGATTTTGTTTATACATAAATATTTTATGTAGTTAATCAATGCTTAGCAGTTGAGAAAATCTACCTAACCAGAATGAGTTAAATTCTTGAGCAATTCTAAATATTTTAACATAGAGATATATAGAGAATTAGATAGACAGACAGTTAGATAGATACACATAGGCCTACATATTTCATATAGTTAATCAAAATTCAGCATTTCAGAACATTTGCCTCACGAAAAAGTTTTTGATTTTTAACCAAATCAAAATAATCTAATCTCTCTGACTTAAACCCAGTTACTGTGCAGTTGACCTAAGCTATATATATTGTACCTGGTCACTACTTGACTCCGGTTGGGCACAACCGGGGTGGAGAAAGCCGTAGGCCTACCATTCTCATTCCTCATTCCGAAAATCTTTCAGAGAACCGGAAGTCCAATGGCTTTTTGAGCTAATCCCTTCTAGCCCGGAAACGGGACAGGTAGAATGTATATATATATATATATATATATATATATATATATATATATATATATATATATATAGAGAGAGAGAGAGAGAGAGAGAGAGAGAGAGAGAGAGAGAGAGAGAGAGAGAGAGAGAGAGAGAGATACAAAATGGTAGAGAAAAACAAACTTCAGTTTTAAATCATTCAGACTTAAATGCTTCTTTAGAAATAAAAATAGGGGGTCAAAGCCCCCTCCCCCTTTGAAATGATTATAACTGGCATGGGGCCTTTCATTAAAATCTTCATTTAAGTCGAGAAAATCCTTCAGAGGTTTTTTTTTATTTTTTATTTTTATTTTCATTTTTATTTTGGTATGTCCTTACTTCCTCTCAGAGAAGAGGTCTCATTAATTGCATGTTTTTTTTTTATGTCTATTTTACCCCGGGTATGTTTTTGTCAAGTTTTTTTTTTCTCAAAGGGCTTTGCTCTCTCTCTCTCTCTCTCTCTCTCTCTCTCTCTCTCTCTCTCTCTCTCTCTCTCTCTCTCTCTTTAATTCTACGTCTGTTTATGCCAGTTACATATTTACGTTTTTTTTTTAATTCCTTGCCACCTCTCTCTCTCTCTCTCTCTCTCTCTCTCTCTCTCTCTCTCTCTCTCTCTCTCTCTCTCTCTCTTATTCTACGTCTGTTTATACCAGGTACATATTTACCTTTATTTTTTATTTCTTTGCCCTTCTCTCTCTCTCTCTCTCTCTCTCTCTCTCTCTCTCTCTCTCTCTCTCTCTCTCTCTCTCTCTCTCTGAATCAGTGTCAGAATCCCCATTTATATGTCTGAGAGAGAGAGAGAGAGAGAGAGAGAGAGAGAGAGAACTCTCTTTCAGAATCAAAGCCTGACAGCAAGGGAGAGAGAGAGAGAGAAAGAGAGAAAATCAAGTTTCAGCATTAAAGTCTGACAGTAAAAGAGAGAGAGAGAAACAGTTTCAAAATCAAAGCCTGACAGTAAAAGAGAGAGAGAGAGAGAGAAAGTTTCAAAATCATAGCCTGACAGTAAAAGAGAGAGAGAGAGAGAGAGAGAGAGAGAATCAGCACAGAATTTAAGCCCAATAATACTATGTACGTTCCGCATCTGATTATTCACTTCATAAAATCCGAGCATTCAACATCTGCAACGCTTGTACAAAGCAATGATTTTCTGCAACGCCTGAAGAACGCAGTGGCTTTGTAGAGTGAATTAATAATGTGAAAGCTGTTATAGAATTCTTTTTATAACAGTTTTCAATTGCTCGATATTGCTTACTCTGAAAGCAATCAATCTCATTCTTCAGAAGCTGAGACCGTTGTATCAAACATCTCTCCTTTTCAATTCATTTCAAGATCACAGAATTATCTCCGGGGAAGAGAGAGAGAGAGAGAGAGAGAGAGAGAGAGAGAGAGAGAGAGAGAGAGAGAGAATTGCCTTTGAATATTGCCTTTTCAGCCATTTGATCCCCCGTGTTCTTTTGCAAAAGAGAGATGGTACTCAATCAGTGATTTAGACCGATGCTTGATTCTTTGAGTGGCAATTAGTTTGGTCTAGCGGTTCCTTTTCCAAGCTCCGTTTTGGTGTCTTTCAGTGCAAGAGGAGAGAGAGAGAGAGAGAGAGAGAGAGAGAGAGAGAGAGAGAGAGAGAGAGAGAGAGAGAGAGAGAGAAGTTCCTTTCTGTTGTAGTACCACTGTCAAACCGTCCATTAAACCGAGTTTTCATCATTTCCCATTTACCGTCTTAACCTGACAGACTGAATTTCCTTTGTGTATCCTGATGATGTTGATGTTTTGGCGTTTTGATGTTGAATGCGAATGTTGATGTTGATGTTGGGTCGTTTACGACAGCAGTTTAAAGGGATGTTAAAGTGTACTCTTTGGTTCTTTGTAACTTCGTTTTGTGTCCAGTAACTGTTTGAAGATATATATATATATATATATATATATATATATATATATATATATATATATATATATATATATATATATATACATATATATATATATACATGATATTAAAAATAATGTTCATTCACTTTTTTAAAAGTTCAGTTATAAAAAATTCCATCTTGGAACATACATGATTTAAAAAATAATATTCATTCACTTTTTAAAAAATTCAATCATAAAAATCCATCTTGAAGCACATGATATTAAAAATAATGTTCATTCACTTTGTCAAAAATTTAAACATGAAAAAATCCATCTTGGAACAGTTTTTTTTATATTTTGTTTTTAAGATTATTTTTTTCTTTTATATTTTGGCTGAGGCATAGACTGAAATTCATTCCTCTTAATTCAACAAAAGCAATTTATAAATATGAATATATCCGTGTATATGTATATATATATATATATATATATATATATATATATATATATATATATATATATATATATATATATATATATATATATATACACACAAAATATGATGAAATATTACTTCATACCCGAACGCACCTCTAAATCAAGAAAAGCAAAAAATATCAACGAGAGTCGTCGACTGCACAACTTAAAAAAGAGAGAGGACGGGAATACAGAAATATTCACCAATCAATCAATATGACCTAACCGTATGGAGTGTCACAGAAGAGACACTTGATAGTTTCGAGAGAGGAGCAGTGAAAGTGAAAAGCAATTGCACTGTTGCAAAGGTCACCGGAATTGCAGCTGGAATATATAGGGGGTAGTGCCGCCCACTACGCGATTCTAACGATGCCTTTCCACATAATGGCGATTTCTATAAAACAGTTAAAAAAGGTTCCGAGGTTTGTTCGGCGCAGTCGAGTTTTCTGTACAGAGGATAATCAAGGCCACAGTAAATAGATCTATCTTTAGGTGGTCATCTGTATAATGCTGTGTGAGCTGCGGCCCGTTGGTGGCCTGTCTGTATTGTTGCCAGACGCACGATTATGGCCAACTTTAACCTTAAATAAAATATGAACTACTGAGGAGGCTAGAGGGCTGCAATTTGGTATATTTGATGACTGGAGGGTGGATGATCAATATAACAATTTGCAGCCCTCTAGCCTTGGTAGTTCTTAAGGTCTGAGTGCGGACAGAGTAAAGTGCGGACAGAAAAAGTGCGGACGGACAGACAAAGTGGCCTCGGTAGTTTTTAAGATCTGAGGGCGGACAGAATGAAGTGCGGATAGAAAAAGTGCGGACGGAAAAAAGTGCGGACGGACAGACAAAGCGGCACAATAGTTTTCTTTTCCAGAAAACTAACCAGGATTTCATTGGTCACTGACCCACTCAGTTCAGGATTGCTCTTGAGAATCTAGTATGAAAATATTGCAAATATATCTATGCAATACTAAAACTGAAACGCGTCTTTGTTTTCACCTCGGAAATTAAACGGGGATGGTGCCCCCGGAGACTTCCTCCTCCCCCCCCCTTCCACCTCCCCCTTCCCCTCCCCTCCCCAAATTTTCAACGCCAAGCGACCCAACGGGTCACGGCCGGTCTAGCATCATAGAAAACCCCATTAAGCTTCAAAAAACGCGATCTGAATACGATAAGTGGGTGGCACACTTACAGTCTGGATTCCTGCTGAAGGGGGTTGAAGGGGGGGATATCAGTGCCCTCATTGCAACATTGAATGAACTCGTACAAAGCAACGAATTTGAATCAGGAACTGATGACAATAACAAACAGCTCTTCTGGAATACCTATTATTTCGAGAAACCACAAAATGCAAATCATAAGAGTATTATAACCAAAACCATTTGATATTTTCCGGTCGTGCTTTTTGTCATGATGACATTTAAGTAAAAAGTGGATTGGCGGTCGATTCTTTTTAATGTTACCAAGGGATTTGTGTATGATTGGCTCTAGAGATACTCTGTTTACAATGATTTCACAGACAACAATAGATTGGAGAAGCAGTGTTATACGGGTAATCGTGGAAGACGTAAATATATACAATGAAAATAAAATTGAAACATCACTTCTCGACTGTACCCAAGAATATTAGCGGAGCATAAGTAGAGTAAAAACCATTAGTTACCCAAACACATCGGTTTAGAGGTTACTGAACCTTTCAAGAAAAAAAAAATAAATAAATAAAAACTATTGTGAAATTGTCATCGAAACGATACCTTGTAACGTTGGTTAAAAAATCATTGAGATAAAATTTTAACATCAACATCTACACTCAGCACATCAGCATTGCATCATTTTGCAATGTTGGTTAATAAAACATTAGGATGAAGATTTAATAGCATTTTGGGTACATTCAGTACATTAAAATTATACCATTTCTGTTCACGTGCGTAATATTAACAAGAAAACGAAGTATTAATGCATATATATATTATTCCAAAGGTCATATATTTGAAACTAGTTTTATTATTATTATTATTATTATTATTATTATTATTATTATTATTATTATTATTATTCAGTAGTTGAAACCTATTCATATGGAACAAACCCACCAAAGGGGTCATTGACTTCAAATTCAAGCTTCCAAAGATTATTATTATTATTATTATTATTATTATTATTATTATTATTATTATTATTATTATTATTATTATTCAGTAGATGAACCCTATTCATATGGAACAAACCCACCAAAGGGGTCATTGACTTGAAATTCGAGCTTCCAAAGAATATAGTGTCATATATTTTAAACCATTTTAATTATTATTATTATTATTATTATTATTATTATTATTATTATTATTATTATTATTATTATTATTATTCAGTAGATGAAACCTATTCATATGGAACAAGCCCTCCAAAGGGTCCATTGACTTGAAATTCAAACTTCAAAAGAGTATTATTATTATTATTATTATTATTATTATTATTATTATTATTATTATTATTATTATTCAGTAGATGAACCCTATTCATATGAAACAAACCCACCAAAGGGTCCATTGATTTGAAATTCAAGCTTCCAAAGAATATAGTGGTATATATTTAAACCATTTTAATTATTATTATTATTATTATTATTATTATTATTATTATTATTATTATTATTATTATTATTATTATTATTATTATTCAGTAGATGAACCCTATTCATATGGAACAAGCCTACCAAAGGGGCCATTGACTTGAAATTCCAGCTTCCAAAGAATATTACGGTTCATGAGAAAGAAGGAAGAGGAAATAAATAAAAATGCAGAAAGAATTATAAATAACCCAAAGGATGCGTAGGAATCTATACAGGATGGATATAATCTTTTGATATCCTATTTTGAGGAGGATTGGCCTCGCTCATCCTCCAGGTTTATTGGGGGAGCCTAATTGACCCAGGATTTTCTAATTGCATGCAATCTAGGAATCAATTAGTGAGTATGCGAGTATACTCTCAAATCAATTATCTTTGGAAAGAGGTGGAGATAATTTCCTAAGCATAATTGGTCTTAGTTTTTCCCGTTTCATTTTTGAAGTGCATGTTGTATGTATGTATTTATGCATGTATGTATTATGTATACGTATATGTATGTATATATATATATATTTACATTTTATATATATATATTTTTTTTTACATTATATATATTTACGTGTATATATATACAAATAATATGTGTATGCATATAGATATGTGTGTATATATGTATTCATTTATTTGCGTCTAATTTAAGCACAGAAATGGGTATGCATATATATGTGTATTCATATAGATATGTATGTATATATGTATTCATTTATTTGCGTCTAATTTAAGCACAGAAATGGGTATATATTTATGTATATATATGAATGTATATATATGTATATATATATATATAATATATATATTTATGTATACGCACGCACACAACCACATACATCTCAGTGCTTACAGTGGAACGCAAATACAAATTGCACGCGACTCCTGGGAGCCGACTCTGTTAGGGCGATAGCACGGGATATGTATTCCGTATTCATGGCAGTATGGAAATTTCTGTATACTCCCTTTGCTGCTCTGGACTCTCTCTCTCTCTCTCTCTCTCTCTCTCTCTCCTGCTTCCCAGAGATTGCTTTTGGGGGGAGGAGTCGAGGTGACAATGATATCTACGCCAAGGCTTTCAGAAACCAGGAAGAATTTGTTGCGGAAGGAAATAATATAATATTTCCCCTGTATTTCCTCTTACTTTCTTCCTTAATGAACACCATAATATTCTTCGGAAACTTGAATTTCAAGTCAGTGGCCCCTGTGGTGGGCTTGTTCCATATGAGGGGTTTCATCTTCTGAATGATAATAATAATAATAATAATAATAATAATAATAATAATAATAATAATAATAATAATAATTAAAATTTCAAGTCGATGGCCCCTTTGGGGGCCTTGGTCCATATGAATGGGTTTCATCCTCTGAATAATAATAATAATAATAATAATAATAATAATAATAATAATAATAATAATAATAATAGGATACGGTTATACAGTTCGAGGTTTCTTTTGGAAGTTTTTGTCAGTCAAATGTTGCCAGTGCGGTATTTAAGTGTAAATAAATAAATAAATATTATATATATATATATTTATTTATTTATTTATTTATTTGTATGTATATACATATATAATCTCCCATCACACGACCGAGTGAGTGGAAAATGATTGAGTGAAAATGAATTTATTAGTTCGTGGGAGCGCGTATGTTGATGACGAGAGAAACGAACCACAAATGGAATTAATTTTGGCGACTTAGATCCTTTGGCGCGAAATTAAAATCCTGCTAAATAAGTTAACTTTAAACTGCAATTAAAAGAATTTCGTTTACTTTGAAAAGTTTAATGAGCCGAGTCATACGAAATGAAGCGGAGGATATAGTTTTGTATTTGTTAAATATTCAAACTGAATTTTTAATTATTTTCTGTTTCCCGATTAATGGTTGGAATCAATTTTGGCGAATCGGCTCCTCTGGCGCGAAATTAAAACCGCGTTAAAATAATGTTAAAGAATCTCTCTTTAATTTGAGAAGTAGAAGGAATAAGTCGGAGATTATGGCTGTTAATTTAGTTAAATATTCGGGAATTTACGCGAAATAAAGTGGAAAGTTAAATATTCGGGAATTTACGCGAAATAAAGTGGAAATTATTGTATTTTTGTATTTAATTAGATATTCAGATAGAATTTCAATTATCTCCGACTGGAAAACCCTGTAATATTTTAGTGAGCTATAGAAGGACCAATAAAAATGAATTGTACAGAATTTTATAGTTTTTTTTTTTTTTTTTTTTGCTAAATTGCCCGGTAATGCATAGAATAATCTGACTGCACTAATTGCTCATTAGATATCATTTTACCGAGCTAATTACCCATTACATGGACTTGACAAGTGTTTAATGACTGTTTTTTCAAGCAAGGTGGATTTTGGGGAAATTATTCTGTGGTTATTCCTCTCTCTCTCTCTCTCTCTCTCTCTCTCTCTCTCTCTCTCTCTCTCTCATTTGGGCATTATCTTTGGAAACGAACAAATTCAAAAATTAGTGTATAACTCTGATGAATTAACAAAATCTCTCTCTCTCTCTCTCTCTCTCTCTCTCTCTCTCTCTCTCTCTCTCTCTCTCTCTCTCTCTCTCATTTGAGCATTATCTTTGGAAACGAACAAATTCAAAAATTAGTGTATAACTCTGTTGAATTAACAAAATCTCTCTCTCTCTCTCTCTCTCTCTCTCTCTCTCTCTCTCTCTCTCTCTCTCTCTCTCTTTCTTGATTAAAAATTAAACCCATTTAAACACTGAGGTGAATCCTGACTGGTTTCTCTTTCTATCTAAGACAGTTTCAGTACGCTTTGGCAAAGGATATATATATATATATATATATATATATATATATATATATATATATATATATATATATATATATATATATATATATATACATATATATGAATATATATGTATATACATATTTATATATGTATATATATATACATACATACACACATAGACACGTACACATTCCTACATACATTACCAAATTCCCAGCCATGCAAGTATGCATACACACACACACACACACACACACGCACATAACCTACTTCTATAAGTGTCCAATAACAGAACATACCTAAACCCTGACACCATTTGAAAACAAAAAAAAAGGGATTTGAAAAGCAAGCTCACATTCCAGGAGGAATATCTGGACGCCCTGACCTCTGCCGTTCCATCCTAAATGGAATAAAAGGGGTCCTGGAATGGAATCAGTCTAAAATGCGACATTATCTCCCACTACCAATTTCCGAAATAGGATTGGATGAAATCTGGCAGAAGAAGGAGGAGGAGGAGGAGGGTCAACTCCAGCAAATCGAAATCCCTGGATGCTTTATAAGTTTTTATTTATTTATTTTTTTAAGCTTGTGACGGTTTCAATCTAGGCTTTTTCTGGCTGGCTCTCTCTCTCTCTCTCTCTCTCTCTCTCTCTCTCTCTCTCTCTCTCTCTCTCTCTCTCTCTCTCTCTCTCTCTCTCTCTCTCTCTCTCAGTATTTATCGTTATCCTTATCTTTATCTCTCTATTTATTTATCTCTCCCTGTCTCTGTCTCTTTCTAACTTTACCTCTCTCTCTCTCTCTCTATCTTATTCTCTCTCTCTCTCTCTCTCTCTCTCTCTCTCTCTCTCTCTCTCTCTCTCTCTCTCCCCTTTCCTTTTTGCAACAATTTATCCTCAGTTGTCAAGGTAACCTACTTTCTCGACATTATTGAGAATCTTGAATCAAGTAATGATTCTCACATTATATTTAATTATTTTGCTAAAAGGTTTCCTGTGCTCGTCTGCAGTGCAATTGCACAGACACTAGACAATGCATGTTGTTGCATAATCACTTGCTTATTATTATTATTATTATTATTATTATTATTATTATTATTATTATTATTATTATTATTATTACCTGTTTGTTGTCTTGAGCTGAAATAATAATAATAATAATAATAATAATAATAATAATAATAATAATACTAATAATAATAATAATAATAATAATTAGTCTTAGATATTTCTTAAAGAAGTTTTTGACTCTTTCATAATTCGATATTTTTTCTTTAGAATTTTGTAAATATCATTGTCTTTCCTTCTGATCAGAGATAAAAATCAGTGTTTTTTTCAGTAAACAAAATTTATCAGAATGATAAAATCTTTATTACGTTGATTTTATAAATAATATTATAAACATTATTGCTGTATTGATGGAGGGTTACCTTAGGGCAAATTGAATGTTATGTTTGCATATTGTTATTTAATAAATAATTAAATCTTTGGGGAGAAACAGAATATCACCAGATCAAGGACTGATGTAGGGAAATGGAGTAGAGAATGAACAATATAAGCAAAATAACAAATAAAAATAACTTAAAAGTTATTGATTATTAAGTAATCGATTACTAAATATAGTCTATTTTCTTTCCAGGTTTCCAGTGGTGAAAATAATCATGTGGATAATTCATAATAATTGCAGTGACGTGCAGGATATTGAGCTGTTAATACCACATGAAAGGTAGGTTCAAAAGAATGTTTTTTCATGTTTTTTTTTTTTTTTAGAGTAATTCGTATGCAAATGGGAGGAGAGGTTTTTATTCAGAGGAGTGTTTTTTCTGTGTGTGTTTTTCTTGTTCCTTGAGAGTGATTCGTAACCAGATGGGAGGAGAGTTTTTTTATATTCAGAAGGTTTAATCGTGCAACTGGTTACAGTATAAATTACAGTGTCGTGTATTAAAAAAAAGCTTGTACTGCATCTAAGGAGTGTATTTGCTTTTTTTTTCTTTTGTTTCTTGAGAGTTGGAGTGGTTGGACAGCAAAATAGAGAGATCCTGAAAATAAGTATAAAGTGTAAGGATCTAACAAGTAATAGTTAGAGGTGTTGGACAGCAAAATTGAAGAAATGAATATTTAAGACGGTGGAAAGAGGAAGTTGGAGCGGATGGACAGCAAAATAAAGAGATCCTGAAAATAAGTATAAAGTGTAAGGATCTAACAAGTAATAGTTAGAGGTGCTAGACAGCAAAACTGAAGAAATGAATATGGAATGGAGGCACAGTAAAAGGCTAAAAACTGGGTGCAGCTCGGGCCGAAGGGACGTAGCAAACGCCCTCTTAGTAATGCCTACAGTGCACCACGTGAGGCGCACTGACGGCGCAACGCTTCCACGGGATGTCTCCGACTGATGGTGTATCACAGCCCAGTTGTATATCCATATAAATTTCCTCAAACTTTTCTCTCCAAGAAACGATAAGATTCCCGACTCACCTCGTTCCAGTCCACGTCCTTAGAGTGTTGTCGATTGTGTGTGTGTATGTATGTATGTATGTATGTGTGTATGTGTGTATGTGTGTGTGTAAAGAGAGTATTTGGAAGTCAAACAAAAGAACGACGATCCCCCTTAACTCACAAGTGGGAAGATATGTACAGGGGAAGGGGGAGGAATTGGGAACGGGGGGGAGGGGGTTGGAAATCTTAAAAAGTCCTCCTCTCCGAGATATTCTAATCGTAAGCATATTGACACACACTTCCCTCCTCCTCCTTCCGCGCCTTGTTTGCACCGGATACAAGTTCCGAGTGAGTATTAAAGAGTTTTTTTTTTTTTTTTTTTGTACAAAATTCCATTCCTCAGTTTTTTTTTTTTGGGGGGGGGTAGCTCTGTATAATACGGTGAAACACCTATTTTTTTTACTTTTCTGTTAAAGAAGACTATTGTGCCGGCTTTGTTTGTCCGTCCGCACTTTATTCTGCCCTCAGATCTTAATGACTACTGAGCCCAGAGGGCTGCAAATTGATATGTTGATCATCCACCCTCCAGTCATCAAACATACCAAATTGCAGCCCTCTAGCCTCAGTAGTTTTTATTTTATTTAAGGTTAAAGTTGTCCACAATCGTGCTTCTGGTAACGATATAGGCTTGGCCACCACGGGGTCGTGGATAAAGTTTCATGGGCCGCGGCTCATACAGCATTATACCGAGACCACCGAAAGATAGATCTGTTTTCTGTCGCCATTGTGATACGCTGTACAGAAAACTCGATTGCGCCGAAGAAACTTCGGGTCATTTTTTACTTTTTTTTTTATACGGAATTCCATTCCTCATTTTGGGGGAGGGGGAACTCTGTATAATACGGTGAGACACCCATTGTTTTATTCCTGTTTTAAAAAAGATTTTCTTCATCAGTACTCATTCTTTTACACGGATTTATTATTGTAAAATAGAAAAAAAAGTTCCCTTTTTGGCGTATGTTGTCTGAAAATGGATATTTTCAACTCTCTTATCCACTCCATTCATCATCTGTTTGCCTATTCATTTTATTTCTTACGTTCTGAGAGAATTTAGTATTTTGAGAGATATTCTTCATCCGTGATAATTCTTATACACGGATTCATTATTGTAAAATAAAATAAAAAACATTCCCTGTCTTGGCGTACGTTGTCTGAAAATGGATTTTTTCAACTCTCTTATTCACCCCATTCGTCTTTTATTTGCTTATACATTTTTCCAACGTTGAGGAAAATTAGTATTTAGAAAGCTTTTTTTTATCTGTGATAATTCTTTTATAGGACCCATTATTGTAAAATTAAAAAAAAAATTCCCTGTTTGGTGTATGTTGTATGAAAATGGATTTTTTCAACTCTCATTCACCCCATTCATCATCTATTTGCTTATCCATTTTATTTCTGACGCACTGAGAGAATTCAGTGTTTGGAAAGCTTTTGTTTAATCCGTGATAATTCTTTTATAGGACCCATTATTGTAAAATTAAATATTTCCCTTTTTGGAGTATGTTATCTGAAAACAAATTCTTCCACATCTCTCTTATTCACCCCATTCATCATTTATTTGCTTATCCCTGTTTTCTAACGTTCAAATGGAATTTTTACTGCAAGCGTAAGCCTCGCACGTTCCAAAGCAGTTGATTGGACGCAGAGTTGAGAGTCGAATAACACGTGAAAATCAACTGATTGCTTTTCATTGAGAGGCCTCAGTGTCAATAGATTACGGAGTTTGCCGACAACTTTTTATTTAGGAAATTGTGGGAACTTTGGCCAGTGTAATTAGTATCTAATTCAGCCTCTAATATCAGTGACCAGTTTATCACATGAAGCTGGTTGAAGGGATGGTTTCTCTCTCTCTCTCTCTCTCTCTCTCTCTCTCTCTCTCTCTCTCTCAGGTGATTCATCCCTGTTAGGAAATTCTCTAAGTCCATATTTTATTTTTCAAAATCTTCATTCTTATCAGTTTTCAATCTCTCTCTCTCTCTCTCTCTCTCTCTCTCTCTCTCTCTCTCTCTCTCTCTCTCT
>NC_089788.1:75515219-75522719 GCF_040412425.1 Macrobrachium rosenbergii | reverse complement strand
TATGATTTGAATGATGTATAAATTCATTTCGACACAACTAATTTGTTATTCATGAGACGTCCTTGTGATAGATGCACCTCTCTCTCTCTCTCTCTCTCTCTCTCTCTCTCTCTCTCTCTCTCTCTCTCTCTCTAATGAATTAATTTACCAACTATAAGACATCCTTTGAGACGCAAACTCTCTCTCTCTCTCTCTCTCTCTCTCTCTCTCTCTCTCTCTCTCTCTCTCTCTCTCTCTCTCTCTCTCTCTCATGAATTCATTTCTCATCTACAAGACATCCTTGAGATGTAAACTCTCTCTCTCTCTCTCTCTCTCTCTCTCTGTGATGTGACATTCTCTCGGTGAGACGTAATCGTTCATGGTCTGGATAATCTACCCGATAATACGCGTCTTACATACAATTAGCGAATGAAATATAGCTAAAAGTGTTCGTGAACTATCGGTGATTAGCTTAATATCAGATTAGAGCGAAAAAACCGTCTAATAAGTTGTCTACGAGTGAATTAATAAAATCAGAAAATCATGGAGGAATCAGCCAACAGTGGCAAAAGGTGGCGAAATCTAGCTTGCATCGGTGATATTCAATACGATGAATTGGCAGGAAGGGAACTTGGTTTGCTGATCATGGAGATTAATTGCAGCATTGACCAAAAAGATGTGAAATCATTCACAGACATATTGAAAGGATACGATCCTTCAAGCTGGAGCAAATCTGTAGAAAATATAATGAAAATAATAGAAGAGATACCAATGAAAGTTCAAGTTATCAAAAGACTTATAAAGAAAATCTACAAAAATCAACACATTCCATCAAAGAAAATAAGTAAGGTGGAATTAGTGAATATATTGATTGATGCAATAGGCAAACGGATGCCTAAAGCATGTAAACTATGTAGAGTGTGGTATAGCATTGTAAATCCACAAAACCTGATTAGGAAATGCTATGCTTGCCACGTACCGACACACCCGTCATGTGCTGAAGTTGAGCAAAATAGAAATAAGGACACAAAAATATTTTGCTCAACATGTCTAGTATGGATAGACAAGGTCATTAAATCAAGACTTAATGTACAGATTGTGGAGGATGAAGAAGATGAAGAAGATGAAGAAGAGGAAGAAGAGGAAAATAGAGAAGAAAATAAGACTGAAGAGAGAGAAAAGATTAATGAAACAAAGAACAGGATAATAGTATGGATGCAGAGAAACTCATAGATTCTACATATGAGGCAATACAGCAACATACATATGAAGAAATAAATTATGACCTGATAAATCAAAATAAAATCCCAAAGAGGTTGTACCCGGATCTCCATACTGAGGGGAATGAACAAGAAAAAAGAAAAGAAAAGAAAGACACAGTATGCACCCTTTTGAAAAGAGGGAATTGCAGGTTTGGTGAAAGATGTTATTACAAACATCCCAAGATATGTCACAATTATGAGATCTATGGCAAATGTGCATATCTAGATGGCTATGAAGAGGAATGCAGAGATCTACATCCAAAAATATGTAGAAACTGGAAAGAAGGAAATGGATGTAGGTTTAATAAGAAATGTAGGTACATGCATCCTGTAGCCATGAAAGACCAAAATCAAAATCAAAAAAATAAAATACATATAAAAAACCAAGGAAAAATGAAACAAATAAAGAAAAGAACAAAGATCATGTGATGAAGGCAAAAAGCAAGCCAACAACACATTATGAAAAGTCAGCACCACGATATGAGCCATCAGCACCTAGATATAGCACAAGGAACAAGCAATGTATCTATGATGCAAGGGGATGGTGCAGATATGGAGATAAGTGCAGGTTTATGCACAAAGTGAATAAATATGAAGCTGGAAGAACAAATATAATGGAAAAGTTGGATTTTTAATGTACGAATTTCTGAAAATGAAAAAAAGATCAACATATCAGAACAGGAAAGAGACATGGGAAAATCCTTATTATTACCCATATTAGATAATGGAGATAATATGCAAACAATCATAGTGATGAACGCGAGGGTCTAGTTTCGAGTAACTCAAAAGAAAGATAGAGTTCTTAGAAGAACTAACCCAAAATGAAAAATAGAAATATTGAATATAAGTGAAACCTGGTATTCCCAAGAGACTGGTAATGATGACCAGATAAAGGGTTTCCAAACTTATAGATCAGATAGAAAAAAATAGAAATCAAGGGGGAACCGCGATATATGGGAGAGATGCCAATCAAGGAAAAAATCTGTGAGAAATATAGTAACACAGAATGTGAATTAATAGCGGTAGAATTTGAATCTGAAAAATTAGTGAACATTGTAATATATAGACCCCTAATACTAAAGAGTTTGACATAATAATTGAAAAACTGGATGAAATATGTAGAAATCACAAGGACTGGACTATACTCCTAACTGAGACTTTAACTTTCCTTTTGTAGAATGGAAAGAACGAATAGGAGACTGTGGTTGTATTTATACATATAAAAAGAGAGCAATAGTAGTGCAGAAGATAAGAGGCAATTTGAAAAGCTATTAGATATGCTACTAGAACATAACATTCAGCAAATAAATCACCTACCAACAAGAAAGGATAATATTTTAGACCTAGTATTTGTGAATGAGGTGAACTATGTTAAAGAAATAATAGTATATAACACGAGTATTTCGGACCATAATGTCATAGAATTAACAGTCCGTTCCAGAACATACGAAAACAAAGAAAAGCAAGAGGCGAAAAAATGGGAAGGATATGGAAAATACAATTTCTATAGTAAGAATATAAATTGGTCAAAAATAAATGAAGAATTAAACAAAGAATGGGAAAACATATTTGTAAGTGATGATATACAGGTAAATACCGATATATTATATAAAATATTAGAGGAAATAGTGGAAAAATATATACCGAAGAAAAAAGTAAGAATCAGTCACGAATTCCAAGAGACAGAAGGATCTTGTTCCAGAAAATTAGAAAGTGGAAAAAGCTCTTGCAAAAGAAAAGAATGCATGGAAAGTGATGGAACTAAAAAGTAAGATAGAAAATGCAGAACAAAAGATTATACAATCAAAAGAAAATGAAAAATGGAACCTAGAAGAAATGACACTACAAAATATCAAGCAAAACCTAAAATTTTTTATTCATATGCAAAAAGATGAATAAAATAAGAGTAGAAATAGGCCCTCTAAGAATTGAAGGGCGATTAACGAATGAAAAAAGGAAATATGTAACATATTAGCAGAAAGATATAAGAGTGAATTTACACCTAGAATTGACAATGAAGATAATGATACAGAAATAAGAGATGAAAATACTGAATACTTATCAGATATAGATATTACAGAAGCCGATATTGTGCAGGCTATTAATGAAATTAAAATGGATCAGCAGCAGGACCAGATGGAGTACCTGCCATATTGTTAAAGAAAGTGGTTCATTCAATCGCAAAGCCGCTAGCAATATTATTAAGGCAAAGTATAGATACAGGCAAGATTTATGATGAGCATAAATTAGCATATATTACTCCTACTTTCAAAAGTGGTTCAAGACTAGAGGCAAGTAATTATAGGCCTGTGAGTCTGACATCACATATTATGAAAGTATATGAAAGGGTAATGAAAAAAATATAATGAAACATTTAATGAAAAATAGATTGTTCAATATAGGACAACATGGTTTTGTACCTGGAAAAAGTACACAAACCCAACTGTTAGTCCACCATGAAAGCATATATAAAAATATGATAAATGAAAAGATACAGATGTGGTTTACCTAGACTTTGCAAAAGCTTTTGACAAGGTAGATCATAATATATTAGCGAAAAAATTAGAAAACATAACATTGTTGACAAAAGTAGGAAGATGGATAAAAGAATTTTTGCAAAATAGAAAACAGATAGTGATTGCAAACGATGAGAAATCGGATGAAGCTACGGTAATATCCGGTGTACCACAGGGTACGGTGTTAGCTGCATTGCTGTTTGTGATTATGATTGCAGACATAGACAGTAATGTTAAGGACTCAGTAGTAAGAAGTTTCGCAGATGACACAAGAATAAGTAGAGAAATTGCTTGTGATGAAGATAGAACTCGCTACAAAGAGACCTAAACAAAATATATAAATGGGCAGAGATAAATAGGATGGTATTTAACTCTGATAAATTTGAATCAATGAACTATGGTGATAAAGTAGGAATGCTATATGCATATAAAGGACCTAATAATGAGACAATCACAAACAAGGAAGCAGTTAAAGACCTTGGTGTGATGTTGAATAGGAATATGTTATGCAATGATCAAATAGCAATTCTATTGGCAAAATGCAAAGCAAAAATGGGAATGTTGTTCCGGCACTTGAAAACTAGAAAAAGCTGAACACATGATTATGCTTTATAAAACGTACGTACGTAGTCCACTTGAATATTGCAATATAATATGGTACCCACACTACCAAAGGATATTGCACAAATAGAGAGTGTACAAAGGTCATTTACAGCTAGAATAGAAGAAGTTAAGGACCTTGACTACTGGGAAAGACTACAATTCTTAAATTTATATAGTCTTGAAAGGAGAAGAGAACGCTACATGGTAATTCAAGCATGGAAACAGATAGAAGGAATTACCGAAAACATCATGGAACTAAAATTATCAAAAAGAGCAAGCAGAGGTAGATTAATAGTGCCAAAACTATACCAGGAAAATTAAGGAAAGCACACAGGACATTAATCCACCACGCACCAGCATCGATAATGCAGCGTCTATTCAATGCGCTACCAGCTCATCTGAGGAACATAACAGGAGTGAGCGTAGATGTGTTTAAGAATAAGCTCGACAAATATCTAAGATGCATCCCAGACCATCCAAGACTGGAAGATGCAAAATATACCGGAAGATGCGTTAGCAACTCTCTGGTAGACATCAAAGGTGCCTCACACTGAGGGACCTGGGGCAACCCGAACGAATTGTAAGGTCTGTAAGGTAAGGTAAGGTCTCTCTCTCTCTCTCTCTCTCTCTCTCTCTCTCTCGTGAATTGATTTCTCATCTACAAGACATCCTTTGAGACGAAAACTCTCTCTCTCTCTCTCTCTCTCTCTCTCTCTCTCTCTCTCTCTCTCTCTCTCTCTCTCTCTCTCTCTCTTTCCATCAAAAATACGAGCATGGCAGCATTCTCAAAGCCCTTTCTACGAAAAGAGAGAGAGACAGTTACGCATAAACCTCCAATTTCCACTCTGCAGAATCATTCATGGTAAATTTCCTTCGGCGTATATCTTTGTTCCCACCATCATCGCCATCTTCACTATTATTCTTTTCTCTGTCCCGGAGGATTTAGTTTTTCGAGTTTAGATCCATTCTTCGCTTTCTCAGCTATCCTTGAGTCTATGGGTCGTTTCCCTTCCTTATGCGTCCTCACTCATCAGTGGAAAAGGCCTTCCGGGCTCCGTATCCAGAAATTTTATAAGCCTAGACCTATTCTTGAAGAAGAAGAAGAAGAAGAAGAAGAAGAAGAAGAAGAAGAAGAAGAAGAAGAAGAAGAGGAGGAGGAGGAGGAGGAGGAGGTGGAGGAATAGGAGAGCATAAAAAGGTACCAGATCAAGAATAGGGGGAGAGAGAGAGAGAGAAAGAGAGAGAGCATGAAAAGGTACCAGACGAAGGAGAAGAAGAAGAAGAAGAATAGGACGAGGAGAGAGAGAGAGAGAGAGCGTGAAAAGGTACCAGATGAAGGAGAAGAAGAAGAAGAATAGGAAGAGAGAGAGAGAGAGAGAGAGAGAGACCTCGAAAGGTACCAGATCAGCTTAATTGGCAATTTAAGTCATCGCAACTCTTGCACACTCCAGTACTCTTTTGTGTCTGGCTCTCAGCCAATCAGGACCTAACTCACATCCCTCCCCTAAGACACCTTTTCATAACAAATAAATAACAGCTTCTCGAACAGCTACATACACGCATACACTCATCAGGCGTCCCTGGGTGTAGTTGGTTACACAGCTGCATGAGGCCTATCCTGATCTTCCAATAGAATAACGAGATTCTCTTTATGGAAAGATGTTCGCCTGTGGATTCTGATAAATAGAATTCAGTATTATTTTTTTTTTTATTGCAGGAAGCGAATGAAGCAGATTTAGCTGATTAGTTTGAGAGAATGACACTGTGGGTTTTTATAGATCTATTGAAAGATTTCGTCATGTTTTGGTTTATACAGGAATGAGAAATTCGGGTCTATGCATGATAAAATATTCCATGCTTTGGTCAACCTCAGAAAGCATTAGGTAGTACGTTGCTTTTAATGACTATAGAGAACATTATTATTATTATTATTATTATTATTATTATTATTATTATTATTATTATTATTATTATTATTTGTACTGAAACAATATACGAACTATTTACACTATACACACAATTATATGTGGGTGTGTATATATGTATATATATAATGTATATAAATATATGTGTGTGTATGAGTGTGTGTATATGTATATATATATATGTATATTTATATATATACATATATATGTATGTATATACTGTGTGTGTATGTATGTATATATATATATATATATATATATATATATATATATATATATATATATATATATATATATATATATATATATATATATATATATATATATATATATATATATATATATATATATATATATATATATATATATATATATATATATATATATATATATATATATATATATATATATATATATAATTCATAACACATCCCAGAACAAAAATTCATATAAAAAATACGGCTCAGTTTTTCGAAGGAAAAATAAAGACAGTTGCAAGAAAGAATATATCACACATATATATTTATTTCCCGGAACCCGTTAGAGAGAGAGAGAGATTGAGAGAGAGAGAGAGAGAGGGGAATACGATGTTTTTACCGTAAAAGCAATCGGCGAAAAGAAAAAGAAAATAGAAAAAAGAAGAAATAAAAACTGGACGACAATCTATCGTATATAAATGTTACAGTGAAATGCTATATAATATTTTATCTCGAAGGAATGGTTGGGAGAACGAGGAGTGAAGTGTAGGTTTTATTCTAGGTTTCTGTAAGAGGAAACTCTTGAGATGGCTTTTTGTCCGTTCGTCCGCACTTTATTCTGTCCGCGCTTTATTATGTCCGCACTTTTTTCTGTTCGCACTTTTTTCTGCTAGCACTTTTTTCTGGTAGCACTTTTTTCTGTCCGCACTTTTTACTGCCCGCACTTTTTTCTGTCTGCACTTTTTCTATTCACACTTTTTTTCCATCGTCACTTTTTTCTGTCCGCAATTTTTTTGTCCGCACTTTTTTCTGTCCGTACTTTTTCTGTCCGCCCTCAGAGCTTAAAAAACTACTGAGGCTAGAGGGCTGCAAATTGGTATGTTGATCATTCACCCTCCAATCATCAAACATACCAAATTGCAGCCCTCTAGCCTCAATAGTTTTTATCTTATTTAAGGTTAAAGTTAGCTATAATCGTGCGTGTGTCAACGCTATAGGTGCCAACGACACAGGCCAC